>NC_045641.1:66806023-66851023 GCF_009829145.1 Chiroxiphia lanceolata
AGCAGCAGTTGCCAGCGAGGGGTAACAGATCATACAGTTGGAGGGAAAAAAAATCTCATCTCCTTGAACATAATTAATTTAATTGTCCTCATTAGCTGTACCATTTGTTTTGATTTTATTTCTCCCTTTCCCCACACATAACTTCTCCCTCCCTCTTTTCTTCTCCTTCTCCGAGTGCATTGGTGGAGAGAGGCACACACACATTCACACTGCTGTATTTCCAGAGTGGTTGTGGCAGAGGTAGTCTATAAACAGAGGGAAGTGAGGCTCTTGTGAGCATATGGGTGCGTGCAGGAGAGGAGCAGGTTTCTGTCAAGTTTGGCTTTTCTCTATGTGCAGATCAAATCAGCAGAAAGGGGCTCTGTTAGCCTGCTGCCTCTGACTGTGCTTTTCGGGTTCTTGCTCAGGTTGGTTGTGGCTGAGTTTTGTTACTACTTAGAGGAAGAGGGGGCAAGAGATTCAGGAATTGTTCATTGCACAGTATGCTTGTTCCAGGAACCTTTATATGTATCTACATATTAAAAAAAAAAGGGGGGGGGGGAGAAGCTTACTTGGTGGAGGGGGAGAACCTGTCCTAAACATATGCATTTCTGAGGTTGCTTTGATTTTTATTAGAGCTGCTGGATTATATGAGGGAGGGGTGTAGATGGCAGAGCACTTCAATGCTTTTAAATCTTTCTTGGGTCTTGAAAGACTTCTATAATGTGAGTGTCATTCAAATTTAGGGTATATTGTAAGCTGACATCTTTCAAAGCTTTGTGAAAATCTAGTGTGGTGCCTCTAATAGCAGACAACAGATATTCACTTTGAAGTCTGAAAACTGTATTCACAAATTCTTAATCTGGTCTTTCTCCAACTGCAGATGGCTCTTAGAGGGAGATGCTTTGGATTTTTTTAACTTTATTTACAGTAGGCTAGGCTCAACATCTTTATTATAAAACAAAGAAACAATCATCTGTGAGAGTGAATGAATGTCAAAGTATGCTCTACCTCTTGTGTGTTTGCATGTCTGTCTGTCTCGTGGTCAAGGGTGTTCAACACCTATAACACCCCCGTGTCTATTATTTTTTCCCCCCTTCCAACACTAGGTAGAGAGAATAAGGATCTGTCTTCAGCTCCTGGGACGAGGATGCTGTAGGGGGGAGACTGCTTGGCTTCCTTCAGCGTTCAGCGTCAATAGTGCAGCGAGGGGGGTGACATGTGGCAAGCGGGGCCCGGGGGGTGGCCGGGCTGGGGACCGCGCCGAGGAGCGGGAAACTTTCACGCCGGAGTTTCCACTGCTTTCTGAGCAGCTCAGATCTAGCACGGAGAGAGGGAAAGTTTTCACCTTCAGGGATTTTTCTCATTACTCATTAATAGAGAGATATGCATCTTGTCTTTTTTTTTTTTTTTTTTTTTTTTGCGTGGGCAACTTATGGTTTTGTTTAAGCAAAGTATTTTGGGAGGAGGGATGGCGGCGGGGGGGGGGGGGGGGCGACGCTCCCCTGTTTCCTCGGGTCTGCTTCTGGAGCACTCTGTGGGAAGGTGATCCTGAGCCGCTTCAGTAGAGGTCACTTGTGTGTGCGTGTGTGTGTGTCCCTGGTGTTTGTGTCTAGCATATGCATGTGGTTTTGCTGACTGCACTTGCAGGCTTGTAAATTTTCACCATGGGAAATTACCAACAAAGCCCAATCTGTCTCCTGGCTGCTTTGCACTTTCCGAGGGCGGCTGTACTTGAGCGAGCTGCAGAACGAGAGAGAAAGCGAGAGGGAGAGAGAGAGACAGAGAGAGAAAGGGGGAGTTGGGAGGGGGGAGGGGGGAGAGGCAGGGTGGGTGGGTGGGTGGAGGGGGAGAGAGGTAAATAGCCTTAAATCGGAAGGGAGCTGCTTCTCTGTGGTCTTCCACAAGAGCTGTCTGGGCTCTGCTGGCTCAGTAATAACTGAGTGACCTTTTCTTTTGCTGTATTATGTCTGGCTGGTAAGGGATTGCATTTTGCAGCTGATAAAGCCCTGACTTCATTCAACTCGGCTCCTCACACGCTGCTTTAGGTAAGTTGTCTTCAGCCAGGACGGAGACAGACAGCCTTGGACTGCAAGATACTAAAAGGAGGACACCTGTAGCTCGGATGCGGTCAACACAATTACTTGGCGGATCCTTGAGGACCTCATTATTTTAAACTTAAAGAATAGCGATCTCCCTCCCCATCTCTCCCACCCCCTCTTTATTTTTTTCCCCAAACAATGCTTCTTTTTGACCTTTTCCAAGGAGAAGAGCTACAAAGCAGCCACTGTGCTTATTGAACTGCCTCCCCTGTATCGCTTAATTGAGAAGGTAAGTGAGGCAACTGTGTACATAAGCTTTGGGTCATTTGTGTATGTGTGTCTGCATCACTCTCTCTCTCTCTCCCTCTCTCTCTGAGTCATAAGCCGGGGCTGCAATACACACACACATCTCTGCACTGCAACTTTCACTCAAGCTGCAGCTCTGCTGAGACTGTTTTGTTTAAATCATGTGAGGCTTCATTATTTTTATGATGAGACATGAAATACATGCAAGCGGAGGATGCTGAGCGAAACCCATCCGACTGTATGTCTCGAGGAATAGCAGTCAAAGTTAACAATGAATTGCAGCCCCACCACCACCCCCCTTCCCGTTATTATTGTTATTATTATTCTTGCTTCTTCCAGAGCTTCTCGAAACGTGCTCTCAATTATCAAGGGAGTCGGTTAATTTCCCACTCCCCGGCTTTAATCCACAAGCCTCCCCGTACAGCAGTTTAATTTGCAACTGGTTCGGTGCAGGGTTAACCCTTTGGGCAGAGAGGAGGCAGGAGCGGGGCGGGGAGCCCCGGGGGGCGCAGAGCGGGCCGGGGGCGGTGGGGACGCGCTCCGGCCGCGGGGTCCGTGCTCACGCATCCTCCGCCTCCCGGACCGGCGGGAGGGAAGGGCAGCCAGGCTGGCGTTATGAAGCAGCACTTCTGTCTGCGAGCATTCCTGGGGTTTTTCCCTCTTTTTTCCCTCCCCTCTCCCCGCTCTCCCTTCGCACCGAGCGCGATACGGTATGCGAACGCCGCATGTGACAGTTTAATCAAACCCATTTGTTACAACAAAGCTAAGAGACCGCTGGGATTATAGGCTTACGGGCAGAGTTAGGGGAGCATGTGGCTTTGTCGCTCGCCATCGCCGTGCGGGCCCGGCGGCTCCGGGTGTGCCGTCCCCGTCCCCCGTCCCCCCCCCCCGCCCTATTCCTATTCCTATTCCCATCCCCATCCCCATCCCCGCCGCCCCCCGCCCCCGCTGCGGCGCGCCGCGCTCCCGCTCACTTGACCCGAGCCGAGGAAGCACTTGCTACTTTTGCCGGGATTTGGTGCTTCAATGAGAAGGAGCTCTCCAGGCGCCCGTAAATCAACTCATGCAGAAAAAGGAGAAAAGTTTTGGTAAGGCGGCGGTCCCCGGCGCTGGCGCGCAGCGAGCGCAGCGGGTGCGCTCCCGGGGGGAGGCGGGGGGTCCTCCTGCCGTTCCCATCCTCAATGCGCTGCCGTAGCGAGCGGCTGTGTCGGCGTGTGCTCCGAAGAGACGCAAAATAACCTCTTCCTAGGACAGCTCCGTAGGACCGCTCTTTAAACCGATTCGTTTTGCTCGGTGCAACAAACATCGGGACGTGCTTTCCCCGACACCTCCCTCTCCCCATCCTTGTGATGCTCGGGAAGGAATTGGCATAAAAGGCTTGAGCGTCTAACTCCAAAAAGGGATTCTTTGTTGTGGAGTGTATGTTTCTTATTTATTTTTTTTTTATTTTGCATGTGAGCTGCATCAAAATTGAACTCAGTCTTGCAAATCTCTTGTTGGCCTTTGCCAAGCACTAGCACTTTGCTGCCATGGTAACTGTAATTAAACTGATAAGAGTGGAAAAATGTCAGTATCTCTGAGCCTTGCAGCTGCATTGGAGAAAAAGAGAATCAAATTGGTTCCCAGCACCAGTGCTCTAAAAAAAGGAGGAGGAGAGTAGGGGGGGGGTGGGCTGGGGGAGAGAGATGGGGGGACACGCCAGGGGTAGGAACATAGCTAAGCAGCTCCGGTCCCTGAGATCTGGGTACATCTATTTGCCGTGTTGTCCCTTAGGGGGCTACAGCCTGCAGGGATGCTCTGGGCCAGTGAACAGAGAGAAACAAGCTTTTAGGCCCAATCTAGCTTTCAAAAAGAGAAGGGGAAAGAAGAAGAGAAATCTTTTGTTTGGTGTCTCTTGGCAATCGACTAGCCATGTTGGCCAAATTCTTTTAATCTGTATCACTGCTCCCAGCTGTGGGACTGCATTCCCATTTTTTATTTTTTGCCTAACCTCTTCCCCTTTCTTTTCTTTTTTTTCCATCTCTCCCCCTTCCCAATCCATGTCCTTTATTTTTAAAAAAAAAAAAGAAAAAAAATCAAAAAATAAAGCAAAAAGCAGATTCCTCTGTAGAAGAAGGGGCAGGAGGGGAAGTTTAGTTATATACCATGGAAAATTAACTGAAAAGTATACAGAAGAGACTATATTCAAAGTACTAAAATCCTTACTTTTATTTTTTTAAAAAAAACCCGGAGTGTTATGGAGTTGCGGTTACTTTGTTGTGTTAACTACAGAAGCTGAGACTGTGCGGATGAATGGCACAGAACAAGAGAGCATAATGGAGGCAATCAACCGTTAGGCTGGTTCACAATGCAATCCAGGCAATTAAAAGCTCACCAGAGTTTAAATGAAATGGTTCCACTTATTTCTGTGCACCACACTGCACAGGCTATTATTTATGTCTCTTTTTTTAATTATGATTTCCCTTAAACTGTCAAATAACTCAGAATAGCAGGGTCTCGGAGGCAATAAGAATTTTCCACAGAACAATTTACATGCCAATCTAAAACTAGTTACGACTCCTGATGTGCTACATGCGAGTTCTGAAATGTTTCTTAGCTTCTGAAACCTTTACTTTTTTTTCTTTTAAGTCTGTGTGTGTATTGTCCTAAATTATTGGCGCTCTGAATGCTTGTAGAATGAAGCTACAAAGTGGGAAAGCATCAGAAAAGTATTTTTTTTATCTTTACTAGACCTCTCCTTGACTGCATGTTTTCTGTCAGTTTGCTGTCTTCTAAAGATTGATGCAGCAATACTAAGTTTGCTGCAAACTGATTTTATTATTTTTCTAAATAGAGGCAAGTTTTCCCTTTCTTGCTGTATGTACTACCGTCTTTGGCAGAACTGTATGCATGCCTCCGAGGAAGGGGGGAAGAGTGATCTTTAAAAGTTTGTAAGTGATCCAGTGCACAATGATATCAAACTCTTCCTCCCAAAAACCGTTTGTACCACAAACCAGAAACTGAGTTCTGTGTGTCTTGTGCCACACTCAGCACCATCAGGGACTAATCCTGCTTACAGATGCTTCTAAATCACTAACAAAATACGGTTCATTATGTCAAATCTTCATTTCTAAGAAGGGTGATGATTTGAGTGAAACGGATTTTTGTTTCTCTGCCTTTCTTCGGGAGCCTAATTTAGTATCCTTTCCTCTTTATTATGAAATCATACTTACAAATCAATTGACAATGCTTCAACATACTGTAATAACAATAAACAGGGATGGGAGTCCATTGCATCGAACTTATTTGGAGAGATAGAAAGAAATCCTGAAAACCTGCAAGTCAGGTTGTTAAGTTCTCCCTTCAAAAATCCTAAAGGGGGTGGATGGGGATGAAGAAGTCTTATTCCTGACACAGCTCTGCAGTTTATGTGCAGTATCTTGGGGACTGGGGGTGGAGGAAGAGAGGGAATGGAGGGAAGGATAGAGGAAGCCCTTGAAAGCATATTGGGGTGAAATAAAAAGGGTTTGTTTGACAGTGACAGACTAGGCACTGAAATTTTTCTGTTCTGAGAACGGATGTGCTCTGTGATGCAGAGCATTGGTAGGACTCTGCAGAACTGAAGGGAAAGCTGGGTTTGATTTTCTTTTTTTTTTTCCCTTTTTTTTTTACAGCCTGGGTGTAGTATGATGTCTTGAAAGTGCTCCATAAGCTCTGCTTTCCTGAGGGAGGGGGAGAGGAGGGCAAACAGGCAGCAGTGCTGTGTACTGCTATTTCAGCAGGGAGCAGTTTCAGTGGTTTTTTGGGTGCTGTCAGCCTCTGAAAGGGTCTTCCTGTGTCCTAAGAAATAAATGAGTGCTTAAATGGCAGTCTGTGAAAAGCTGGCTGACAGAAAGCTGCAGGTATTCTTATTGCCAAATTAAGAGAGAGCTAAAAATACACGAGTGCATATCTTAAAAGTGCAACTGCATTGGAGATGTTATGGGAATGTTAAAGGGAAGAGAGATGGTCTGTGAGGTGATCTGTTCATGCAGTACAGAAAAAAAATGTAATAAAGTGTTCTGTTATCAAAATTAAGTGATTTAAACAGGGTATGTGAAGAAAAGGACTTTTGCAAATTTGGAGATATGTCAAGCACTCCATGACTTCATTTTGTTTAGAACCTTTCTACACTTCAAAAAAAGAGTAACTTTTTTTTATGATGAAGCAGTAGTTCAAGGATTTATTTTTTTTAACTTTCATTAAAATAGAAGCAGCTTCATTGCAAGTAAAGTGCAAAAAGATCAGATCTATCAGAGGAGAAAAGCATTCCTTCCCTCCAAAAGCTGCTGCAGATTGAATCCCTAATCTGAAGATGCTACCAGTGGGATGTCAGCACCACCTTCTCTCTCTGCCTCAGGAAAACAGACATGCAGGATTGCAAACATTACTTCCATGGGGTGTCTGCCCCTTTCCACTTGTCTCTTCAAGAAAGATTTGGGCTGACCAGCGTGAATGACAAGGCTCTGTCTACTTTCCTCATGTAGCAAATATCTCAAAAGCTGTGCAGGGTATATGCAAGCTGCAGTTTTATTTGTAATACAATAACCTCATGTTTGCAGCATATACCTTGGGAATTATCAGGCTTGATTACTGCAATCTGCTCAGATATTCACTTGTTTGGCTGTGTTTCTGTGGCATCTTGTTCCCTTCAGACAGTGCAGGACAGATCAGCCTGGATCAGAGACTGTCAGCCTCCACTCTCTAACCCGCTTCCTTATCAGGCAACAAAATTTTTACATTAAGATTTTTTTCTTTAAAACCTTTAACTGTGTTAGCTCCTAGTTTATTCTGGTTTCCCTCGAGCTAAAGATTAAAGTCCTAGAACAGCCCTTCATGCTTCTGAACTTTTTTACAGAGTTCCAAGAAGTTTATACAAATTGTGGCTGATTTTATGCATTTGTCCTTTACATGGCCAAAGAGAGGGACTGGGGATAAGCCTGTTGTTGTGGATATACATTACTGTGATAAGCAACACTGTATATTAAGGCTTTTTGACCAGGTGATGATATTAGAGTTTCAGCAGGATTTCTCCTTACAGTCTGGTATAGGTTTCTTACCAAAAATCTCTGTTGTTTTCATTGCTTTTAGTCATTTGTAGTCACGCTATTTTGTTGCTTTATGTATGTACCCTGGATTAAGGGGAGTCAGCTGTCAGCTGAAAATACAGGAAAGACTCAGCCTTTGTTTCATGGTTCTTTCTCAGGAGGAGATGTGTGTATTCGTTCCCAGATTTGCCACAGACTCTCTGTGGAGTCCTGTGCAGGTCGCTGGATCTCATCCTCTCCCTTGCGAATGAAAAAACAGATTTTGGGAGTCTGTAAGTGGTGTAGGAGCTGTGACAGCGGCGTCAGCTGGGGAGTAGCGGGAAGGCAGCAATGACCATTTTTATGCTTCTGGATAGAAAAATACGGACCTTACACTGCTGTCACGAGCTTTAGATGTCATGCAGCAGCACTGCCACGGTACTTTGGGTTCCCACTCGCAGAACCGTCTGGCACAACTGAACAGTGAATCCAACAGATCCGTGTGTCGCTCCAAGATGTGTCATAGACTCCACTGCAAAGAGGGGAGTGAGGCTGCTGTGTGCACATGTTGCAATAAGAATCACTGTTTTTAATTCAGTGATCAGCTTCGCAGGTGGAACTTAGGAGTTCAGCTTGGGAACGCTGGAAAGTCGCTTAACCGGCTCCAGAGTCGCTGCGGTCCACATGCATTCCATGTGTTCTATGCACGCCCGTGTGGAGATCCCTGGGATGCCTCAGCTGGCACAGCATTTAGCCTCTTGTCTTTGGAGCGTTAACGTCCACAAAGGCACACTCTGCCATTGCCACGAAGGTTACATTGGCTTTCGCGGTCTTTTTCCTAGGAGAGCTTTTAAAAAAAGCAAGCAAACAAAACAAAACCCAAACCCCAAGTTGTTTGTGTTCTAGCTCCCTGAGCCTGCCTGTCTGTAGTGGGTGTGTTACAGCACCAGCCAAGGTCTGCTGATAGGAGCTGGGACTGTAAACCTTTCTTAACAGGAGGTAGTGGAGCGTTCTTGATGAGGAGCTCTTGAATTTGCTTTTCTTTGTTATGAGACTTTGACTTTTCCCAGTCTCTGCAAGATAACAGGGTTCCATACCCTGAATGATGGAGTAGGATTTGCTTGTTGGCAACAGCATTTGTTCCCCAGTTTTGACAAATTCTGATTGTAATATTCAGATACATGCTAATGAACAGTATCTTTCTTAAATTACATCTCTGGCTTTAAAACAGTGAGATAACCTAATAGTCAAACAGCTTGTCGGTTCTTCCCTTCTCTCAGGTGCCTGTTTGATGTCCAATAAAATATCCACAGGGCTATGATTTTGCTTATTCCAAGAAGTAACTTTCAGAGAATTGCTCTGAGTGCAATGGGATGGGAGTTCACGCAACTAACCGGGAAAGACCAGTCTGTAAGCACTTTGGGGCAGTGACCTCTTCCCATTTGCTGTAAAACTGAGGGCAATTGATTTTTGAATAGATCCCTGGAAGCTGGCTGTGTTGCTCTGAGTAACATAGCTCAACTAACTGTGTTTCACTTTTACCAGTTCTGTCTTTTGAACAGTGTTTCGGGTGTTTGAATTGGTTTTTTAAATGCTCTCTGCTATTACATCAAAAGATGTATATATACTTAATGGGCACTACTGTACTCCTTGTCCCAAACCAGCTGCTGGCTAAAGTTGGGATTGGAAAGTGGGACAATGTTTGGATTTTTTTGCTTGGGGATTTTGGGGGTTTTTTTGTTTGGTTGGGTTTGCTGGTTTTTTAATTATTATTATTTTTAAATTTTTTTCTTGACAAACTAGAAACTCTCCGACTTCATGCAGATTATTTAAAATCAGATTTTTCAGAAGGTCTTTACACTGCAAGCTGTAAATACAATGCTGCTACTGAAGTGTCTGGAAATCTCATCACTTCATTAATGTTTCTATATAAGAGTTGAAATCTTAATAAAACATCCCCCCGCCACCATCAAAATTTCTGTGTCAAACCTCCCCCAAACTCTGTCCCTGTGCCTCTAAAAGCTTCAGTCTTTTCTTTTTTAGAATCTGGAGTGTTTTTATATTTATAAAGATAGTGAAAATAAGTACAAATATGTGGATTTAGCTGTGTTTGCCATCAAAGATATGCTGTTTATTTAAATTTCGTGTTGCTACATATTGGATACTTTGGCTGAAAGTGGATGACTTTTCAACTGAACTTTTTTAATGTTTCATTTTAATTTTTTTTTAATCTTATTTCTTTTCAGCAAAGAAACCAGGTAAATGTGGTGTTAAAGAGAAGCTGTGGACCTTAGAATAATGGAAGTTTCTGCTCTCAGATTTATCTTAGCATTGTTTTCAGCTTGCTGTGGACTATCTGTGTTATTTTATCCTATCTACGCTGTTGCTTTTTAAATGAAGGGGGCGTAGGGGGAGCAGCGAGATGGAGGAAGAAAAGGGCAAGAGTTTTTCTACTTCAGAGAATATCTGTTTTCACCCTTGTCTTATTGTGTTTCAGGTATACAAATGCTCTCAGTCCAGCCAGACACCAAGCCGAAAGGTTGTGCTGGCTGCAACCGTAAGATTAAAGACCGATATCTTCTAAAGGCCCTGGACAAATATTGGCATGAGGACTGCCTGAAATGTGCCTGCTGTGACTGTCGCCTGGGGGAGGTGGGCTCTACCTTGTACACCAAAGCCAACCTTATCCTTTGTCGCAGAGACTATCTGAGGTAGGTCACGTCCTTCTTCCGTTCACCGGCAAACTTGGAAAATCTGTTCGGTCCTTCCTACGTAGCTGGTGTTGCATAAGCGGCGCTCGAGGGCTGCAAGGCTGGAGTATGTGTGGAGGAGGAGGAAACAAATACTGAAACACGGAGACAAAATTAAAATCTGAATCAGAAAGCACGCGTAACTAGGTTGTACCAGTGGCTGCCAGGCTTCTGATGTCAATACTGGTGTCCTGTGCTCTCATGCAGAAGAGAGTAAATCCCTCCAGGATTCCCACAGCACTGTGCTCCTGGGGAGATGGTGGTCTCCTCCTCCTCCTCCTAGCAGCGCGGTGGTGGCCAGGTATATCAACCTGAAACCACATGCATGGTTTTCACCCACCTTCAGTGCAGGGTTTGAACTCTGTCACTGAGGAGTGTTTCACCTGTCTTCGCTTTGTTTGCAAAAGGATTTCGTTTGCGGCTCTCAGGCTTTTTTGAATGTTACCCTTCAGCTGTTAGCAGCTGGACCAAGATGACCAGCTATCTTCCCCATGCTTAAAAATCATGTGTCTAGTAAGCTCCAATCCACTCTGCTGATTTAACTTAACTTCGTGTCCTGGGTGGGATGCTGGCTGACCTGTTGCCACTTGTTAGAGACAGCAAATTGTCACCTGATTTCCTGCCACCTTGTTTGCTTGTGGACCTACATCCTCAAAAGTATCTGAGGAATAACTCATAGCAAAGTACTGATGAGCAGCACCAGGTTAGTTTATCTGCAGAGCATATGTCAATAAATAGGGGTACTTTGCAGGAGCCAAGTTTAATCAGCAAGTTTAATCTCCCTGGGCTCTTAACAGTAAATAGAGAGAAAAGGCTCCTCTGGGGTGATTCTGAGCACCTATTTCCCATAGTAGTACCTTTCCTCCATTCCCTGTAGAGGGGGACTAATGAGACTAGCTGCTCCAGGCTAAGGTGAACTTCTGGGAATATTTCCCCTGCCCCTTTAGAGAAACCTTTTCCTTTTAAAGGGACGTTGAAGTCAGTAATACATTGGGGAAAAATTAAAATTCTTTTTGAACGTGTTAACTTACAAGTTCAGCTTAAGTACAGGTACCAAATAGAAGGTTCCCACACACTGATCAGTTCCCAAATTGTACAGCATGGGTAGGTTGGAACAGGAATCAAGACTAAAGCATTAACTATTGGTACTCTGGCTGTCCATGGTAACGATCTCTTTTTTTCTAGAGTGGAACAAAAACCTTCACAAACGTGCTGTGCGTTTGTTGAGCTGGGGCTGCAAGGGCAGATCAGCTCCTTCAGACGTGGGCTTAGATTGCTTAGTGGTAAAAGTACTCTGCTACCTCTTAAAGCTCTGAACTGAACCCACAAAAGAGTGCAGAGAATTTAGCATAGAGTCTGCATCTTAAAGCCACTGTGTTAAAGCTGCCAAAGTAGTAGGTAATAAAACCCCACTTTTAAAAACTGTTGGGAACAGAAGGGAATTGTTATATGTGAACCTGGGTCCCTTGTGATCTTAAAGGGAACATGTACAGAGAAGGGTTGGAACAGCTTTCTGGGGCAGGGGGGAAGTAGCATCCCAATTTTTAAAACTCATTTTAAGAATCCTTATACAACAAACGCCTGCAGGAGTGAGAAAACTCTGCTCTGGCTGTTTGATCTGAGATCCAAATTTACTGGAGACTTTGAACTTACTGAATCTCCCAAGTGCTAGTGCAGCTGATCTAATGTTTTAAAATCAAATGTTTAAAATCAAAACCAAAATTATCTAGTAGTAGAGATATGAGCAAAGCATTTCCCCAACACAGATGCACGTCCACACACTGTTGGTCTCTGATCTTTGAAGGTTTAACAGGAGTAAATATTTTGCTAATAGATTGTTAAAATTCATACTAAGCAATTCAGAGAAAGGAGACTGTATTTTTTTTATCTGTCATGACCACATTCAAGATTGGTGTTTCAGTCATTTCTTCATAAACAACACCTTTTATTTTGTACCAGTGAAACCAGGATACATGAGAAATTCTGTAATCGGTTTTAAGATGTTTCTGGGTTTTGTCTCTTGATTTATCGAGTCTTAACGAAGCTCTTTTACCACAAGCTTTTTTTTTTTAGTAATACTTTTGAGTGCATAGATTTAAACTAGGTATTTACACTAAACTTCAAACTGATGCACTTAAGGTAATTGCAGATAGTCATTTGCTTCATTGCATCTTATCTACTTAGTTATGCAGTGAACCTATAAAAGTGATCTTTTTAATGCTAATGTAGAAACTAGTTAAATTTTCTCTAGCTTTGTAGTCAAATAAGCTTTCATATTTAGCAACACGCTTGATATTAATTTAAGGAACAAATTGCATTGTACTAATGATCAGATTAGGGTTTGATTATGGTTTCATACTATCCTCTTAGTTTTTTGGTTTTTTTCTTTTTAACCATAAAGGGAATCTTTGCTACGTATAAAACAGTTCTGGCTTCCTATTAATTTATGTGGTGCCCTCTAGAGGATATGGGGCTTGAACAATACTATAAAGAGTAAAATTGCTTATTAACTTGTCTCTCAGTGTTCATTATGCCTTTCAATAAGAGAGCCATTCTACAGATGCTACAAGCAATAATGTAGCCAGTTTGGGTGCTTTAACATTCATGTTTAAATTCATAAACTGTGTGATTGCGTCTTTGCCTGCTTGCAAAAATACTTCCAGTATCTTTCATTTAGAGATGCCTGCCAAAAAATCTAAGCCCTCCCTCAGCCCTGATGCACGCACTTGTGCTGCAGTTGAGCCCTGAGGTACCCACTTTGAGCTTCTTATAAATACTCTGTATCTTCAGAACTTCAAAACTCGCTTTGCTTTAGCTCTCTCCTTTGGTAAAATTAGTTAATTATACTATATTAAAATCTTTTTCTCTGGATTGGGAGGGATTGAGGGGATGGAAGGAATCTTTAATGAGGTAATGAGCTTGGAAGATGCTTTGGGTGTGTGAGAGGCTTTACCCTGGAATCTGATTCATGTGAGGCACTCCAGTGGTTTCAGTGGTGGCGTAGGACACCGAGGGTATTAGGGTGGCTGCAGCAGAAATGAACTCCATTTTGTTAACGAGGATGAGAACTGACTTGAGTAAAGAAAGGGCTCAATGTTAGAAGTAACACACTCGGTGAAAATGATATGCAGAGTATAATTCCCCTGCAGGCTTCTGTCTTCTGCTTATACACTCTTGGGTTAGAAAGTGAAGACTTAATTTAAGGAACTTAGGTTTACGCCAATATTTCAAGTCCATTTACAGTAAGTGAAATATGCAAGAACTTTTTTTTTCCCCTTTTCCCCTCCAGAGCTGTATGGTGACATCTTAATGTATCAGCCTATCCTGCTCAGTCCTCTCTTCTGACTGGCAGCGTGTCCATTTACAAGCACAATATTCCCTTTGAAATCTGTCATTACTGCCATTAATGACCAGTCATTATGTTAACAGCCCTTGGGCTGTTAACATGTCAAACTGGTTGTTAACTGGAATGTTATTACTTATTTAAACCGCAGGTATGAGTTGTGTGAAATGTGCTTTGGTTGCGCGTTCTGGGGCTGCTCCTGCTCAAAACAATGGGGAAACAGTGGAGCGTTTGCCTTTGGGGTGCCAGGGGATTTGCTCTCTGTTCCATCTGCTCGTTTGATTTCTGCATATTTGTGGAGGTCCTCCTACCCCTGGGCAGCCTCCTAATTTCAGGTGCGACCGCGTGCAAATCCTGTCTCTCAGCCTCGCCCGCCCATGGGCGGCCGCGGATGCCTCCAGATGCGCGGCAGCGCCTGCTGCACGCTCGAGATTAATATCTGGCCCCTGGAAGTGTAAAATGAAAGACCGACGATTACACGTAACTCGGTTGTATTAAATAATGAGCTTCCTCGGATGCAGCAAAAATATGAAAGTACAGCTGTGCTAAGCTAGTTGCAATGTAGGTCAATCACCCTTTTCACTTAGGTTTTTAACTACGCAAACCCCGCTGAGCGACCAATGACTACAAAGTGCTGTTTCATTCCTATTTAATTTTGGCAGCATTTTACTGAAGAGCAGGCATTCATGCAGCTAAATTATCTTCGCCGTTTCTGGTTTTAACTCCAGCTCCATGACACTAAATGTTGGAGTGCATATCTCTTAGTAAACACAAAGAATATGGCTTCTGATTTTTTCATTTTTTTTTCCAAATCCCTCTCTCAACATGGAAATTGAATTAGAACTTTTATTACTTTTTGCATAATTTCCCTAGCCAGGCACGCAAGATCATAGGAAAAGGATTAACAAAACTAATATATTGGGGTGGAATTTTTACCCTTAAACATATCTAGACCCTTATTGAGGATGGGGAAGATGATGACACAAAAGGTTGCCTCTCTCCCCCCCCCCAACCTTGGTATTGATTTTATTTGTAAATATACTGCAGACTTTAAAAGTACAGCTGAACAGCTATGAAAATGAGGAGATTAGTATTCGTGAAAGAAGGGACAGATCATGTTGGTTGTTGTGGTTTGTTTTTTTTTCTCTTCCCTACTCACTGATGGGGATGCTTGAAAAACCCGAGAAAAGCCAAGTTTTTAAAACTGGATATTGAATGAGATTTTGTGAACGATGAGACGTGACTCCAGAAAGTAAAGTGTTTGACCATAAGCGTTATAAAGATGCTGCCTCCGTAAAATATTTAGCTTCTGAAAGGCTAGACTGAAAAGAGTAGAGTTTAGGACACAGCTTTTTCCTGTACAACTGCTTGCTCTCTAGAGGCAATTATTATTTAAAAAAATTATTGTGTAAGAGTACTTGGAGAGACTTAAAATGTCTTGTGGCCTGGTGCCGATTAGCAGATTCCATTCCTCTCTCGTATCACGGAAAGTATTGCAAACACCTGAGATACCAGCTTTCTTACATGTACATATAAATACTCTCTATGGATATTTTCATAGGTAGTGGGTTACACAGTGTTTTCAAAATGCCACCTCAGTATGCTTCTTCCCCAACTTGATTAAATAAGGGTAGACTTTTAAAGATTTAAGCACTCAGACTTTTCAGGAATATTGAGGTATTTATGGAAGTGAGGCTTGAGAGCTCCACTTTCTTCCCTAAAGCTTTTTAGAACTGAACCCTTATCTATACACTAATATCCTTGTTGCAACGCATTGAAGTATTCAAGGGACATCTAGTTGGCAGGAATATGCCCCCCAAATATTTTAAAATATATATATATAAAAAGTAGGTGCAGCAATGTATTTGTTCTAATTTTGCTGTGTGCGATGAACATCCTTCTAAATTTGCATAAATTGTATCTCTTAGTGTGTCTTGGGGGGCAAAAAAAAAAAAAGGCAAGAATACTTTCTTCCACTAATTGCCAAAGGTTTTGAAAACCTCCAAACACCGTAACAGCTGTTGAAAGGATGAGGAGAGTGATGCACGTACGCACACTTAATCCACCCAACTTGCGAAGAGTAATGCTTTTGATTTAGTTACACTCCGGCTAGTTTGGCTTGTTCTTATTTTAGTTTATCTGTGATAGCTTTTAATAAGAAACATTCAATTAAGCTGTTAAAATTGGTGTTTAAGTCATGTTGAAATGCTGTGAAATGTGTGTACTCAAGTTTGACGCTCTTCAGTGGTTCCATGTGTTTCCCCGTATCTGCTGGTATTTTTCTTCAGAGCTGCCAAATTTTTAATAATTGTGTTATTTTTAGTGGCTTAAAATACACAGTTTAATTTCCAAGAATGTGAATCTTCCCTCTTATAAGGCTTCTTGAAAACCAGACGTTTCTCGTGTGTTGTCAAAATACCTCATTAATCCCCTGGAAACGTTCAAAGAATTTCAGGAGACTTTTCAGATGAAAGTACAGTGCCTCTTAAAGCCTGTCCTACAGCTCTTCATTACAGTACTACAGTGTGGTGTATTTTGATGGAAAATTATTTTACTACAAAGGTTTTACCAACACATAGCAGCTCAATGAAGCTTAATAAAAGTAGTGATTTTGGGGAGCCTAGGTAATTCTGCACTGCCAGAGGATGGGATAGCATTCTTGATAAAAGAACACAGTTCTATAGGTCTGCTTAGTATTTTTTGTAATCTCTTTTAAAAGAAATGCAACTTTGTTGTTTCCTTCATTGCTGATTTTTTTTCTCGGAAGTGATTTTGTGACTAGTGCTTTTATGAAATATGTTTAAAATAATACCCATATTAAAGTTATTTACTTCAGGAATAAATATTATCAACTACATTTTGACATGTGATTTGATATCCAAGGTTTAATTGGATAACTGTCTGCATTTTTGACCAGAAGCATACGTGAAACAAAGCATCTATGTATAATGTAGTAGAAGAATAATTGGCACTAATTGCCTAACACAGAGGTGCTTTTAAAAGTTCTGATTTCTGCTACATATTTGTTTTGGGGTTTTTTTGTTTGTTTGTGTTTTTTTTAAAGTTTAATTTGTTTGAAATTTCAATTAATTTGGGGAGATATTTTACCCAAAACTGAAAAATAACTCCCAAGTCTTTACTATGTAATTAAAAGCAAAGGTCTGTTGCTGAATTTGTTACTTGATATTTGCTTCAAGTCTTCCAGAAAGCATATAGCATTCCTTCTTAATGTGAATGTTTGAATAACATTTAACAATCGAAATGGATAAGATTGTTACACGTTTTTTCAGCCCTCCTGTCTTCAGAAATTGTTTTGTCTTTTGATTTCTCACCGAAGTTCAACTTATTGATGGTGGATTTTGAAATCAAAATACACAGTATGGAATACTCAAATGTTTTCTAAATGAAGTTGGTCTTAACAATCACCATCCTTAAGAATCCATATTTTGGGAACACCTTACGAAATACGTTGGTTTTTTGATGGATAACTTCCCAGTGGATTTCTTAGTATGATAATGGATGACCTTTTAAATAAATCTAAGTAATAGTTACCTGCCCTTTTTTTTTTTCTGATCAAAATATGCTTGAACTTTCTAAGTTTTTTGGACACAAATATCTGAAGCAATGAGTCTACTGTCTCAAAAAACTTTACATGTTTTACACCTCCTTCCCTGTAATGTAATTCTGGTACTGTTATTTTACACCTTCCTGAGGCTGCTTCTTGCCTATCCTTAATCAATTGGCCTTTCAACACTTGAGTCTCATTGTATCTGATTGGTACATTTAAAAATGGCTTTGGATATCAGTAGATTCATAATTTAAAAGAGTAAAAAGGCTGTTTAAGTCATCTCTAGAAATGTGCAGCTTTTTTAGCTGTATGTGTGAATCTATCAAATTATCATTTTATATATAAATCACTCAAACAGCAGAAGAAGTAGTTCAGCCCAATTTGTTCTTTAGCAAGCCACGTATCAAAATGAAACAATATAGAGCTCAGATACCTCCCAAGCTCTCCATGCTATGTCCTCTCTGCATATCTGCTTGGTAAGATACTTACACATATGTTTATGTAGAAATCATGGTGGAATTCTGCATACCATCCTATCCAGGCACTTGCAGGACGATTGTGGTCCCCTAAAATCTGTTAAGACTGACTTTAAATGAATCCTAACAACTGAGCATCTTGACAGCCCCGTGGCAATCGGCAGGGGTAGTTGCAGCCTTAATTTAAGCATGTGCTAAAATGCCGTGATGGAGTGCCAGCCCAGCCAATTCACAGTCCAGTCCCTCTCCCCGCTTGACATCAGAACTGCAGCTACCAGCAACTGGAGAGCGTTTAGCACCTATTTTTCACAGAGCACAATGATCCCAACTATTAGCTGCAAAATATTTTCCTTCGGGATTAGAGTGAACCCTGTTTGTCTATTTTATAACAAAACACAGCGCAGGGCAACTTTTCACAAGCAGAAAATGACTGCTTTTTATGAAGAGTAGAGCACGTTCAGCTCTGGAATGATGTTCCTTGGGAAATCCTCCTGCAGGTTTTGAGTGAAGTGGCATTCTGCAGCAGTGGAATTTAAGCTTTCATCTTTTCTTTTGCAAAAGTATCTTCTGTTGGCACATAGCAGACAAAAGCGATACTTGCTCAACACGCAAAGATAAAATTATTTTGGAGGTGCAGGGAAGAGCAGAGAACATCAGGGATTTTATTGTATCTTTCCTACATTTGGGGTGGTGAGAGTGAGCAAGTGAGAATAAGCCAAATTATACATTTGGATATACTGTAAGTGATGGTATATTGGACTAATTAAGAAGACACTACACTATATCAGGTAGTAAATATCCCTTTAAAGTGTTCAAAGTGCTTGAGAATCTAACTTGATTTTTCCTCAAGACAAGCTTCCAAGCCATAAATATCAGCATATACAGTCTCTCATGTTTTAGCTTAGTGGATATTATTTATGATATTGTAACCCCGCATTGAACAGCATTATTTTTCCACCATGGAACGAAATAAACGTTATTTTTAGGTCATAATATTATTTCCTTGCAAATACTTTAAAGAGAAATATATACTAGAGAAAATTCAGAGAGTAAATACAGATTTAATAATTAATCCCAACTGTAAATGCATCCGCTCTAAGAAACAGATCATTATATATCAACATTACTGTTGATCAACTTCTAAGAATAGTTTCAGTACCAGTTGTTGAATTTGGTTTTGTCTTTTAGGTAAATTTTAAGGAAGGATTTCTAGGTAGCGATAGTTTAAGTGAGTGACAGGCTGCAGATTAGGGATGGTAATAACAATTACAATCATCGTGAATTATTGTCTTATTACTCATCTTTTGTCACTGTGGTTGCTTCTATATAAATCTTGTTCTGTTCTGAAGTCAGGACCTTTCAGAGCTAGTACTTTTTCTCAAAATTTACATTAAAAATTAGGGTTTTTTTTGTTTAAGACAACAGAAAATTTAAAATCTCATTTTCTCATAAAGAAACAAACTTCATTTCTCCCTTTCTAATTTATGTTAAGCAAATTTTACACAGAATTCAGAAGTTTCTAGGATTTGAGATTTGGATTTGCAAAAAAATCCCCAAAACTTTTCAAATATGTCTTTATAAGCGTAATGTGTCTGTCTGGCTTATACAAAGTGTCAAAGAAGTGGGAGGACTGTCTCAATAACAGGTTGCTCTGCACTAGTTTTTGCTGGCTTCCTTATTTAATCTGTAATCTGATACATTTAAGAACACTTTATATCAAAATAACATTAAATCTAATCCTACAAATGCATACTACACGCTTGACTTGATGTACCCTGAATAATCCTATTGAAAGGTATAGGGGCCTATTAATTTAGAAACATGCCTTGGTGAAGCCAAATATTTAAAATTGGAATGGTTTTGCTGGCAAACCCATTTTGAATTGCTGTGTCCTTGTTTTCTGTGTGCTCTGTGCAGCGATTACCACAACCCACAGTATGACATCCCTCCCTGGCACCTGGGTCCAGGAAAACCTCAAACCCACAGCTCTGCTCCTGGCCAAGCACCTTGCTGCCATTTCTAGGGTGTCAGTCAAAGTTTTGACACCTGTAACAACCTTGCCCTGTTTCTCTGTGACAGAAAGGATGGTTATATGTATACTAATCCTACATACCACCGCCCCAAACCAAACTGCTGGTGGATGATTTAAAGGTCTAAGTCTAGGCTTGTCTCTACAACCCACTTTGCAGCTCGTGGGCTCTGCTCTCCACAGTTTTCCTGGGAGACAGCAGTAGGAAGTGGGACAAAACTTTTTAACAAAGCCCAGTGATTTTGTGTTGATGTTGGTGAATCTTGGGTTCTCAGTTCCCTTTCTCTTCATGCTCCAAAATTGTGCTAATGAACTGTCCTGTGTACTTAGCAGCCTCAGGCTTCTGGAAGGATGTGTTCATTTTTATTAAGGTACTGCATTCATGCATTTTTATGCTCCATATAGTAATAAAGAAAAAAAAATTAAAAATCAGTATGACATTGAATACTTATAACAGGGGGCACTAAAAAGTAAATTAAAATGTATTCTTTCTGCTCAGAATTTCACTTACTTAAACAATCTTAAAACCTAGAGGAAGTGCTGCACACACTGCAGCAAATGTGCTGGTTTTAATGAGCCTGGCTGTGCTCTGAAGTTAGCCAAGAGCACTTCCCCCAGCACCTCCTTACTTAATTCAATCATAATGCAGAGTGAATTGCTGGGAAGAGAGTCAGTGAGCAAAAACTAAGAGAAAAGACTTCTTCATGAGCACACATCCAACTATGGGTGTCTTCTGTTCTCTTCTGAGGTCTTTCATTATGATTCCTGACGTGTCCCAGACTCTCTGTCTCCAGGTGCAGCACAGCCCCAGCATTTTCCTGTAATCCTCATAACAGCATCTTACTTGCTCTCCCTATTCCTTGTAGGTTCTCATCTGATAATTGTAGGTAAAATATACTTGTATGTTTCGTAGGAGAACACCTGAAATGTAGGTGGTAGAACTCATTGCAAACTCTTTAACGATTCAGCCATGGAATAATCTGAAAGTGAGCACAAGAAGCACAACTTCTCCCTGCTATGGTAAGCAGGAGGTTGCTTTAATCCGCTTTCTTTTCTCTCCTGATACAAATATACCTCTTCTGCTACAAGATCCCAGAGGTTTACTCTGAATAAAAGGTAGTATATATTTGCAAAACTTACAGTAATTCGTCAGATTATCAGTCTTGATAGGAATATACTGTGTCTGAACAAATGACTCTGGAACCAACTATCTGGAGTAATCTTATTATTAATCATGTAGTCTTATAAACTTATAAACTTACATGACAGATAAACAGTTTTCTTCATGACCTGTTGAAAAACTATTTTTTATCTGTTTTACATATGATGCATGTATAAATACATGTGCAAGGTTATTTTAGCAGACATACAATCACTCTACAATCTTCTTGTCTGTTGCTTTCATTTTAACGACCATAAATCCTTTTCTTCTGAAACCCGGCTCTTTCTCCTCACGAACTGATCCTTCTGGTTTTAAGGTGTGCTTTTTGAAAAAGTTAGTTCTTGCCACCAACTCCTACGTGCCTCCTGTTTGGCTTATTTGTGCAATACTGTCAATATTATATAAGTAGTATAGTGTTGCTTTCAGCAGAGTATCAAAAAGCTGTTATAGGAACAAACATTTCTTTTCCACAACCCCCCCCCCAAAAAAAAAAAAAGGAAAAAAATAAGACAAAAAAATGGAATGGGAAGCAAACAGTTTTAAAAAAATTATTTCAATTATGTTTAGTTTCACAGAAAAATCTTGCCTAAGTGGACAGGTGTGATTTTTGTCACTGTAAACCTGAAAATCACTATCCCTGAAAGGCACTCAAGAACTAACCCTCTTACCTCCCAGACTTTGAAGAACTGTTTTATGCATGCTATTAAGCACTGGTTCTTTGGCTCTTTAAGCTCTAGCTGATCTCTTGTGCAACCAAATCTAACCTGGTGTGTTGGTCTGTTGAGAAAAGGCATTGAAGAGCACACTGCCATAACCCATGTGCTACGGGAGCTTCCAGCAGGGCTTTGCTTTCCAGGCTGGGTGGTGACATCCAGAGATGGCATCTTCCTGAGAGGAGGAATAGACCAGATATTACCAGTGTATTTGCTGTCTACTTCTTGGTTTGCTACAGCAAAAAAAAAAACCCAAACCCAAACCGAAAAACAATCCAATGTACAACAGTTCCTGCTGATTCAGCCTCACTCCACTGTTGCTTGTTGAAGGCATGACTGCTGATGGATGGAGGATGCACTGCTAAGTTCTTGTGCCTGCTACTGTTTCAGTGGCACGTGTCTGGTGATCACTCCAGTCCCTTCTTCTTTCTGCTGTGTACGAGGGGCAGAAGTAGGTATGGCTCTGGTTTTTATGTGAAGTTAGAGTAGCAAAAGGGTTAACAGTCACACCCTTTTCTCTGCTTTCCCTGAAATTTCAGAGTGCTGAAAGATGATAGATACGTGATGCTGATGTAGGTGACTGTCCTTCCTCATCAGCAATATTTGGGAGGAAACATTATTAAATTGCAAATCTGAGAAAACTTGTCAAGACAAGACAACGTCGGTTGTCTTTAGATTGGACCCCTGCTTTCTGTTCCTAAAACTAGATGCAGTCACCAAGACATCTGCATCTGGACAGATCACTCTTCCATAGATTTGTGGTCTTGCTGTCAGTTTTCCATCCTCCCTCTGCTCAAAATGAACACCAGCAAACTGGGCAACTCCCCAGTTTTTAGCAATTGGGAAAGAGTGACAGTTTGAGTGCTCCAAACTGCGTGAATCTTTGCTGCAAGATTAATTCTGGAGATCTTCTGTCATTTTTGCATGTGCACTGGGAGAATGGGAATGGGGGGGCTCTGTGTTTGTGTGAACAGAGGGCAACCTTTTCATGCAGGAGTTTTGGTAAATCCCTATTGAAGAAATCTCTATTGAGAGCAACCCAACATTTCTCTGTGTTCTGCATCACTGTTACCACAAGAACAACAAAAAAATAATAACCCCCACAAAAATACAACCAACCCACAACTCTCCCTGCCCCAAGCCAAAAGTCACAAGAAAAAGTTTCTATCTCATTGTTACACCATCACATGCAGCAGCTCAGAAGATGGGCTAAATTATGGCAGCAGATATTTGGCTCTGCCATATTTAAAAGGTGGACTGGGAAAAAAAGTTCCAGTAAAGGGGCAAGAAAGAATAAAGGCTTGAAGTCAAAGCATGTTGCTGTATCTGACCCAACATAAATGATTTCTAGTCAAACACATGATATTTATATCCAATGTTTCTTCTCATGGTCCTAACTACATTGAGCATGCTGTGGTTGCTTCCTTAATGCAATCTCCAAAGGTCAATCAAGTTATAGAGTCAGGCTGATGAGATTAGATATTACTTTAAAAAATGACCAAAAAAACTGTGTTTGGAGAAAGGCCTGAGCACAACTCCAGTATAATCTGTCTGGTTTGCTCCAGGTCCCTGTATCTTTTCCTGGAAACTCTGTATAAACTGAACCCATCCACTTCAGCTCCCAGTGTGCTTTCCCATTCTCTGGTGATAGCTGAGGTATCTACATGTTCTTTGGGAGAGATGAGGGAGTCTTCTGGGCGCAGGACAAAAATAAAATGACACGTTCAAGTGCTTTTTTAATGCTCCAGGGATATTTTACTATCTGAATTGTTTGCAGTGAGCAGGGATTTTTCATTTCATACATCATTCACGACTTGCTGCAGTGATTCCAAAAAGTCCCACAAGCCGAGTCGCTGCTTGCACCAGAGCACAGAATTTTTAGTTTGTGAGTTTTAACAATGGATGCTAGAGCATTACTAAGGCTTCACCCAAAATTTGTGGTGAGGAGGTACAAGAAAAGAAGTCATGTCTGAGAACAGGAGAGGATACACTGTAATGACTGTGGCAAGATCCAGCCTGTTTTTTCCTTCCTCTCCTTGTTTTCCCATTGCTATCAGCTTGATGCACAAGGAAGGTGAGGTTTCCAATTTTGTCTTTAGTCTACACATGAAAGTCCTGTGGCAGCACTAGCCAAGGATTTTGTCTTACATTAGGCTATTGCACTGATACAGAGCTGTAAGAAGCATGTGAAGTTTTTCTCTGGTTTTACTCCTGCATGCATTTATTTAGGATTAGCCAATACCTTTTCCAGCAGTTGCAAAGTATCTGGGATGAGATATTAAAGGTGAGGTGGTTTAAATCTGGTTTTATGAGTATTTCTCATCTTCTGTAGAAGCTTTACAGCAAATGCATGAATATTTAATTACTATAGTAAAAAACAGCGGGTGGGACAAAAACCTCTTCTAGCAATGTCACCCATGAATGCTGAAGTTAGACTGTCCTTCTGTGTCTGTCAGTGGAGTTAGAGTGAATGGATACACCAGACTCTGCCAGATGGGTGAGCATCTTGTCACATAGCAGTTACTGGACATGCACCCACCATGGGCTTTCTGGCTTTCTCTGCAGTCTCAAGAAGTCAAGCAACCTAATTACCTGGCAGCCCTTATAGATCAGTGTTAAAGACAGAGTTGCCACTTATGCTCCAACATTGCATTTGTAGAAATGAAAACATGCAAATTGGTCAGATTATTACTTTTTTTTTTTTTTTTTTTAAATTATGGAGGATACTGCATTCCAGCTATAAGAGACTCTTCCTGGACAGTGTAACATGCACCCTCCAAAGGCAGGTGACACAGAAGGAGGCAAGCTTTCTGCAGGAGATGAGTCAGCTGTTACCTGTTCAGGTGCCTGCCCTTTTGAGGCAAAGGGGGAAGCTAGATACAGTCTCAGCACCCCTGGTAGGACCATCTGGAATTTTTTTTTTTTATTATTTTATTTTTTGTGTGTGTGTGCACAGAGCAGAGCAGCTGAACGCTCCTCCTCACACTGTGAGGAGGTGGGAGAGGTCAGGCTGCAGAGCTGGCACATAATGGTCAGAATGGCAAAGAAAGGAAGGCTCTGGGCAGTACCCTCCAAGCAATGTTGGCTGAAGTGCCAACACATTAGATTCTCTCTGTGGTGCTTTTTTCTGATGGCTTCTTGTAGCCCAGTACCAATCTACGTTTTCTGGTTTTACAGCTCCTTTCTGTTAGGGTGAGGGAAGCCCTGATGGGGGCCTCCACAAGCAGGTCCTACTGGAGATCCAACAGACTATTCAGGAAAGAGTTGAGGAATACATTTGGTGCAGGTGTCTCAGGGTGCAGCTGCAGTACAAGCTGTGGGTTCAGCTCTGGGTGGCTGGCAATGGCTGCAGCCCCAGGCAAGAGACTGTGAACTGGCAGAGACCCTTTGCAAAACAAGGGCACAGGGACCTGTGGCCCATCCAGGTGACACTTATGGACACAGAAGAACCCAGATTATCACACACATAGACTGTGAGAGAATAAAAGCCCAGGGGTTCCTTAGTTTGGGGTCCCTTCTCGGAAGCACTGGCTCGAGCTGCTTCCATGTTATTGCACTGTGAATACATTTCTTTAAGGATCCAGAGGTCTGAGACCCTCCTATGGGAAACCTGGGGTCAGGCTGGTGAGGAAACCTGGTCTGACTGTGTGAGTGGGGTGTGCAGGGGTCAAACAGGACCTGTTGGGCCACTGGAGCCATCCACTCTGAAGGGGCTTTGGTCCCAGCTCAGGTGGTTGGGAGTGTGACTGCTGGAGTGGCTCATGGATGGTTGGACGGGGAAGTTTCCTTAACAAAAGGCCAGCAATTGTGATCCCACTCCATGCCAATATTTCAACCTAAGGTTCTTGAAGTTATTTTTGTACACTTACAGCCCCACACTGCCAAAGGAGCTCAGCATAATGTTGACAGGTCTATCCAGAACATCTGCTGTGAGCCCTCCTTCGGTTCTGCCAGAGTTTATCGGGCGGGCCCTTGGGAGGCAGTTTATGGTTGTGTTCCCCCATTCTTATGGCAATTTCTCCTCAGTTGGATGCAGGGCCTGCAGAGTCCATTTATCCTGTTCCAGCCCCTTCATCTGGCACTCAGCACCTACAGGAGGGCAGGAATTTGAAAACAGGCTTTGTTATGACAGAGATCTCCAGATCTTGTAGCAGATGTTGCTGGTGAGAAGCAATTTTGTTCCAGCCAAACCTTCTTCAGCTCAGCTGAGAAGATGCATAGAGAATCTCATAAGGCTACAGGCTTTGGCAAGGAAACTCAGCATTTACCAGTGCCAGCTACTCTTTATATTTCTTTTTGAAGGCTATGTAGAGCAAATGATCTCTTCTCTGTCTCTGTGAAACAGCTGTAAATTTCTCTTCTTTTAAAACCCCCACCCATTAAACAACCCTGACAACAGCCAACAGTTATCAGATGCAAAATGAACTATGTGCCTGGGATAAAGAGTTTTGTATCTGCCTCTCCTTGATCGATCCACTGGACATTTTGTATGCCAGCCCTTTAATTTAAAATATTCCCAGGAAGTAGAAAGCCTTGGTAATTTCCATAACAGCCTTTTAAGAATTCTTGTCATCTTTTAAAAAGACATTTGCTTCCCCTGTTTTCTCTGTCCCTCCCCAGCTCCACACGTTGTTTGCTCTGTCCTTATCCTCTGTATACAGACTGCTGCTTTACTGTGTGCTGCAGACCTCTCTGCTTTGGGCCCAGAAGATTTTACCAAGATGTTTTCAGCTTACTTTAATCAGTGCTTGTGATAATCCCTTTCCAATAATTCCCTGGAGCTAAAAAACCTTTCCTCGTTTTGAGGGAGGAAGTTTTGCCTCGCATTTGGACCTGGGACTGCGTGATTTCTTCCCAAGGTGTCTGTTCTCTTGAGGCTGAGAAAATGTCCTGTTTTGATTTTTATAGTGGAGACAACTAAGATCTTGTGAGTGATTTGTCTAGAACAGAAAGCTGTTTCGTGGCATAGTGAATTTACCCAAACTCTCTAAAAAAATTAAATCAATCCTGATTGTTTTTTTTTCTGGCCATGATGATTCTACGCCAAAGGGGGTGAAAAAATCATATTTCTTTAAAGGATCAATTAATAAGTAAATAATGCATTGGTTTGACATACAAGTAATTTTGTATACTCTGACTGATTTTATTCTTGTGAATAATTCTCTGTGTGTTATCCACTTATGGTGCTTGTAGTTCAGGGTGCTGGAGGAAAGTCATGTTTGAGTTCAGGAAAGCCAATGAGGTTTCTGAAAGTGCTCCACACTCCTGCTGATTTTTGAAATCAGAGGAGAATTGTGCCAGTGTTGAACTGTTATTAAATCCATTCCCAGCCTACCCCACACATTAAAAGAGATGTTGACCCCACTGCAGACGACTCACGTGAGGTTGTATACACCCACCCAATGCATGGCAAAGGTGTCAGAGAAGACTCTCAGGGGTGGTCCCTCCCAGCTAAAGGGCACTTCATGTGCATCAGCACTAGAAAACTTGTTTTCCCGGGTAACTAGGTGTATAACAGTCTGATTAATTATTGAACTGCAGCACCTTTGTAAATATATTGAGAATTTTGGAACTGCTGCTCTTGCAGTCCTTATACTGTAAAATCACAGGGTTGGATGTGTTTCACACAGGAGAACTGCCATTTTTTCTTCTCCTCTTGCCAGGATGCTATTAAGTGCAAAACATCTTTATTTTATGAAGTTTTTGTTCCTACCTGTTTTGGGGGAAGGGGTCTTGTTTCAAGGAAAAAAAAAAAAAAAATTGGTTACAAGACTGTTAGTTAAGCAGCTCAGTTAAAGGCTTGTTATTTTGTTTTCACTATTAAAATATCCCTTAATCCACCTTCCTGGGTTTCTACCGCTCTTGTAATATTCAATCAAGCCCTTGTTTTGTGAGAAATGTGACAATGCATTGTTGGCACTTTACAAACCTACAGCCCTCGGCAATAGATAATGAGAGGCAGGGTTTTTTTCCCTGTGCAGGACACAATGAAATTTTAGACAGATGAATGCTAAGAGAACCCTATGTACCAAAGGCAATGTTTACTGCATGTAATACATATCATTGTTTGTCTCCTGTAGTGAAAAATACTTGTGTCACGCTGTTAAAATGTACTCCTGACAGAACAGAGCTTGCTATTATAGGGTCCATTGCTTAAAAAAATGATATACTGACAAAAATACAATTTAAGAAAATTTAACACCAAGGGTAGTTGACCATGTAGGCTACTATTAAGGGGCCAAAACTCAAGGCCATGGTTTTATTAAAAAAGAGGGATAGTTTATTTGCTAGTAGTAGGTAAAGTTTAAAAAAAAAAAAAAAAATAGAAGGGAGAAAAGAAGAAAAAAATCAAACTCGCATTTCCTTGGTCTCCAGTGTGTAAAAAAATTAATAAAAACAACAGTTCAATAAGATTTTATTGCAGAAATGTTTAAGTGAAACATTTTAGGAATGCTTCAGATTCTTAAACAGTTACTTATGCTGAGGAGCACTGTAGCACCACAGTGCATAACAAATTGTTGCTCTTGGATGCAAGGCACGCCCAGTGCTTTTCATAAAATGAATCGTGAGTCCTGGTTAATTTGAATCAGTTTGTGCATTCCTCCGTATTTTTCTTTGGTTTTGGAAGCATACTGAGATTAACAGCTTACTGATGTGAGCAACTGCTGTGTTGTATTTGACTTGCTAACCTTGTACAGTTAAATCGTCAGATGTTGGCTTTAAGTTAATAGTCACAAATTATTAGTCACAAATTTGGATTTAGAACTTACTTGCTCCTTCGTTGCAAATTTCTAATTCGTAATTCATGATGTGCATAAGTCTATGGGGCACCAACAAGCTATTTTTTCTATTGTCTGCCTTGTGTAATTAAGTAGCAAAATCACAACTTCTGGTCCTTAATGAAGAAGCTTTAACTTCTCAAACACTAACTGGACAATACTTGTCTTGTGCAGAATATAAACAGTGTTATATTTGTTTCTGATAGATTCTGTAAAGTGTACAAATATGAGTGTCTGAGCCCTCAGAGTCTGAAAGTTCCTGAGCAGGTTTGGGTTTAAGTTACACCTGGTGATGTTGAAGTACATGACTGCTCTAGGGTGGGTATCCTGCCTGTACAAATGTGGTTTTTGGAATACGTGGACACAGAGCTCTCAGACTGAACAGGCAATGCACCCTGGGGCCAGCTCCTTATTTGGAGATTTTTTGAAAATCTGGCCAGATTTTTTTTACACTTGCAATAGGAGATAGAGTCTTTTTTGGGGCTGCTCCTTATTCCTGCAGAATGTCATGCTATTTCTGTGTTCATCAAAAGAAAATCTTCCCCAGAGATGAGAAGAATTGAAGGGTTTAAATGAAAGAGCAATTAAACATGTATGTTAAATAATTTTTTAAAAGTGAACACTTATCGGATGCTTCTTATTTTAAATGGAAAAACATGAGGAAAGTTCTCTGATATCACCCAGGAACATACTGTATTTTTCATTAACTGTGTTTGATCCTCAAGTACAAGTAAATCACAAAAAAAAAATGAACATAACAATGCAGGAAGAAAGTAACTTTTTTCCCCATCCAAATAACGAGGTTTGATTTTTTTTGTTGTTCCTCACTTATTCTCCTTTCACTGTGTAACAGCCTTATTTCAACTACTAAAAGAACATTTTACCAGACTGATGGTGAGACTAATATATTTACCACAGTGCCAAAAAATAATAATCATTTAATAATATTGAAGTAATTATCTAATAATATAGTTATATTCCTGATGATTGCCAATAATATAAAACTTACTGTTGGTATAAATTAATTGTTAATCCCTCCCAGCCATGAAACTGTTCCAAGCCCATATGTGCCCTTTAAAGCACATATAGAGGTAGTTCTTTGAAAATTTCTGAATGTCTGGGCTCTGAACCTGGAGATGGCTCTGCATATGTAATTATATTAAGTGATAGCAATGGGTGGGTATCCCTCACATTTTTGTGGTATCAAGGCCTAAATACTTGTTAAACCTTCAAATTAATAAATTATTGTTGAAGAAAGATTCACTTTACACAAGACTTCAACTGACTTTGAAAGAGGTGGTGCCAAATTTAAGTTGTACTGCACACTCTAAAGAAATATTTCTGTTGCAAACAATTTGTTTATTACAAACACAAGTCTCAAATCCATTTTATTTTGCTGTTGATACTTTTTTCTCTTTGTTTGCTTTTTACATTTCTCAAACATTAGGGCAATAAAAGTCAACAAAGACAATTTTGATTTTGCAGTCAGTTTTACTTGCAGGTTGTGAATTCTGCAATATGTGGGTATTCCACTCTGCATTATTATTACTCAATATTTCAGTAATTTTTAACTGTAGAGTTTTTTCTTTTATTCTGTCTCACACATTTTGCAAACAGTGAATTATAGGGGTTTTTAAAACTTTTGTTTTATATATATATATATATACATTTTTTGATGAGTAGTCCCTTTATTAAGAGTTTCCTTTCATAATAGGGATCATTGTGAAGTACTAATGGAAGTATAAACACAAAATACCAGTGTTGTTTTTGGACAAAACCTCAAAGAAAAAGAGAAATTAGATAAAACTATTGATTTGAACATCCTTTCTTCTAAAGTGTGTAAAGGACAGGTTTCAAGTTCAGCTGACAATACCATGGCATACTTTTGTGATGCAGATAAAACAACTAAATCACATAGAAAACATTATGTTTTTCCATTAGTTTGGCCTTCTCTTTTCCCTCAGTGACCACATTCAGAATGAACTTACTCTGGTCTGAAATCACCTTTAAATCAACAGATGACAGGCTGAGCTGGGAAGTCCTTTCTGACTTAAAGTAGCTGCTCCTTCCTTAAAAGTGGCAATTAGACTTGCTAGCAGTCTCACATCTGGCCAGCTGTTGAACCACCCTGCCAGGGGGAAGGGTTACCAGTGAATGTTGGAAAGGAGCCCATGTAAGTACTGAGGGGAAAAAAAGATTATAAATGGATACACTGTGAAATTGGACATGCACTTGGAACCAGCAGCTGAGGAGAACATGTGAACATACATTCCTGACATATTTCACTATCTTTAATTTCCAGAGACCAGGAAGCTGCTGGGAGGGTAAAAACACAGAGGTTGGTTGAGACCCACCACGTAAGAGAGCTGTAGAAATCCCCCTACAACTTACAAATTATTGAAGTGTTAGTAGACTGTGGACAGTTCTTACCACCCCAGTCAACAATTTTCTATTTTTAATCACTTTCTTATGCTTTCCCTATTTTTGCTGGTTTCACCTGTGTTTGTCCAGTGCCTTGATTTCAAAATCTCAGCAATGGTGCTGTATCTGAATAGTGACAGGAGTGCTGCTGAGACCTGTGTGAGCCCCTTACCCTGTGCCTTTGCAGGAGATGTGGCAAGGGATGGTGGTGCCTGAAGTGGCACAGAAATTGCAAAAAGTTACACAACTGGTTCTGCCAGAAGATTTGGTAACACCGGACAAGTCACTAGAGAAAACCCACAGTTATAATTACAAGAACAGAACCAGTAGAAGATGATAACTGTTGCGCAGTCTCCCCAAAAATAATAAAATTCCCCCTATTTTAGATGTATTTCTGTGCTTTCTCTTTGCTGTAATAGATCTTCTGTGTCCCTGTGCATGGCAGAGAGTTTGGAATTCTATGATCTTTAAGGTCCCTTCCAACCCAAACCATTCTGCTTCTATGATTCTATGCACACACATGTAAATAAAAAAGAGAGAAAGAGGATTATGACTATTGTTCATTTTGTGCCAGTCCTGCAGATCTTCCCAGTACGAGTGAACCCACCGGGCACAATAAGAGTATTTGCTTGATTAAAAATTTATACAACTTATTGGAGAAATGCTTATGATGCGGCGATATGATGCAGCCATACGAGCTTTTTCCCTCGTAAAACAGGGAGCTCTTACTGTGAAACTGTTTTATATACCAGCTAGTGCTTGTGTGGAGGTGAGATTGCTGAGGCTGGTGCTGTGATTGTGGCTCACCAGGAAACGCTTCCACTGACCCCCATCAGAGCACGAGCCCTGTACAACAATTCTGCGTGGTCAGGAAAGGACGGACTCACAGAATGACTTGTGCCTGTTTGTTTAGCACTGGAGGTGAGCACTTAGAGGCTTATTACCATACCCCCCTCTCTCTTCTGAAAAGAAGGGCTTTCCTCCTTTTCCTAAGCCTGTCTAAAAGAATTAGTTCAGGGGTAGAGGTTGGGCACAAGGAGCGGGTTTTGCCCAGCTTTAACTGATGTACTCTTACTGGAACTTAACAGTGTTGCAGATGCTGGGGGGAAAGGCGGGAATAAATCACTCTAGGAATAAATAGTGTTTGGGTTTTTTCCCTGCTCTTTAAATCAGTGGGGTTTAGATCAGCACCTATTAAAGCAAGAAGTACAACAGCCTTAAACTTGATCTGTGATTCTCCTTCTTCCTTTCCTTTTTCCAGTGTTCGTGGAAGATGATGAATTTGACAGAAAACTCAGAAATGTTCCAGTTCATTTTCTATATACAATTAATTGATTAAATATGAGAAATCACAAAATTTTAAATCAAATTCTTCTGAACAACACAATATTTTGTAAATATAGGGGTTTTTTAATTGAGATGATCTGATAATAGTGCCTATAGTTTTCCATGCATAAGCTTAGTTCTTGGTGGAAAAAAGCCATGATTCCAAGGACAGTGTGCAATATTTAATTTCAACTAATGTCTGTGCCAGGAAGCATTTTAGATGAGCTTTATATGTTTGCAAATATTCAGTGATTACAAACCAGCCATTTACACTGTTGAAACAAATACAGGTGCAAATGTGAATTTCTGTCCTGTACTTTCTGAAGTATTTATTGATTCTTGAATTTCCAGTCTGCTTATAGATGTTGTGATTATAAAACAAAATACTATATGATGTCATATGAAACCCTTTTTTGTTGGACAACATTTTGGAATCAAAATGTGATGAAAAGAAGCATTTGTTTTGGAAATAAATAGCAAATATGGAAGACTATGGAACTGTAGAGCAACAGTCTAGAGGAAATATCTGTAACTGCAATATGCTGCACATTATTACTCCAGACTATGGGGTTTTTTTATTTCTGCATTTTATAATCTATGAATTGAAATATCTTAGATAATTAAAATACCCTTTAATTAGTTTTAAGTGTAGGGGAATTTAATAGGCCTGTGGGAACACTCTAAATAAAAATAAAAATGCTAAGCAAAGCCTAGTTAACAAGCAGGCTTTTTCATTAGGAAAAAGCACTTCTCCCTGGTATCAGACATTTGTTCCATTTACACATAAGTTGTTGGTTTTTTTTTTTCCTAGACAGACCATTTCAGTGTACTAACACATGATCCAATCCAGGAAATCAATGTGGATATGATTCAACCCTCTGAAGTCTGCAATCTTTTCTTCATAAAACTGAGGAATATTCAACACTATGAAAACTTGCACGTTTAGAAATATTGACATGCAATTTTGACAAAATACTCTGAACAGGAATATACTGTATCAGTATAATAAAACAGTCTAGCTTGAATGGAAAACCCGTATTTGTACAAACATCTTTCGCACTGGCAGATTTTTCGGTCAGCTCAGTCAGAAGTAGCACCTCTTACCACTGTGGGTTTGTTAACAGATATATGGGGTATACATGGCAGAATCTGAGGCCATTTCTGTACCAATAATCTGTCAGTAATTTCAGGTCAATTTAATATTGTAAATGAATAGTGGGGAAATCCCTTGATGCAGCTTTTAGGCAGAGTTGCGACTTTTGGGCAGAGCTGCAGAGAAAAAATGGCCTTTTCTTGTAGGGGGCAACAGGTAACAAAATCCCTGCTGAACAGTGGCTGCACACAGACAGCATTAGGCTGTACTTTATGAGGTGACTACTGGGTCTAGCAGGGTAGACTGGGCTTGTGGGTGCTATTGCTCAGCTTGCTGTCTGTCCTGCCCCCTTGGCTGTGCTTCATATCTGGTGTGTAACTGATTGTTCTGAAACATCTCCACACCACCTGATTAGTACTTCTCCAATTTCAATTAAAATGTAGCATGAAGGGCTTTGGCCTTATTATTTCCCCTTTTATGTGCATGTCTGTAAAGAGGATAATTTTCAATTTTTTTAATCAAAATCTACTCAAATTGCCCTCTGTGCTAAAATGAACAACATCAAAATGAAGAGCTCGGGGCTAAATTTTCAAAGAATCTGAACATAAGAAATCTCTCAGAATTTTGGCTGTCTGGTTCTCAAAATCCTGTGTTTTACCCCAAAAGTCCTAAGGTGAACACATATGACAGTTTTTTATTCAAGAGATGAGAATAACCAACGCTGTGCAGAGGTGAGCAGTGCTGCAGCTCAGGCCTTCTCCAGTTGGTTGTGCACTGCCTGAGGTACACATATAGCACATCTGGTGAGGTAGACAGCTACAACAGTAAATATAAACAGGAATATTCTTTGTAATCATTCTTACTACAGTCATGAGTAAGCTTTTGGTGGTCTCCTTTCTAAGGGGTCTTGCCCTCATACCCTACCTTACAGTCCTTACAACCAGTAGGTGGCTATAGAAAAGGACAGACTCCTCCACTGCTTAATCTACCATTACATCGTCCTTAGAAGTGACTTTTTTTAAAGTCACCTCTTCAGCTACCAAGAATCATAGAGATGTAGAACTCTTTGGATTGGAAGGCATCTTAAAGATCATCCAGTTCCAACCCCTCTGCCACGGACAGGGACAGCTTTCACTAGATCAGATTGCTCAAAGCCTCATTCCACCTGCCCTTGAACGCTTCCAGGGATGGGGCATCCACAATTTCTCTGAACAACCTGTTCCAGTGCCTCAAAACCCTCACTGTAAAGAATTTCGTCCTGATACCTAATCTAAACTCACCCTCCCTTAGTCTAATGCCGTTCCCCCTTGTCCTATCAGTCCATGCCCTTATAAAATGTCCCTCTCCATCTCTCTTGTAGTGCCTGTTCAGGTGGTGGAAGGTGCTATCCCAAAAGCTACTGTGATAGCTCCTGTTGTGTTGCTGTACGTAGCAGATGGAGGGAGTGAGCTCAGTTGTCACCTTCTGTTGCTCATGAGGCGTTACCTGTTCTTCCCGACTAGCCCTGCCCAGAAACATGTGTGTAACTCATTCTGTGATGCCATGATAATCCTGGCAGTTGTTTGTCTGTCTTGTCTGGATCACGGGGACATTTAGCCTCCTCTGAGGTAAATTTACATTTCTGGGAAAACTTCCCATCTAACTTCACAGGTGACGGGAAAGGCCAAGTAAACCATGCATCACTGGAACTTGCCCTAAATTTGCCGTGGTGCCTACACCAAATATATCTTTTAAATCCTCAGAAATGGTGATAACTAGCTGACTGGCAACACTGGAAGCCCCTCACTACAATTCAGAAAAGGTTTCATGACTGAAATATAACTGGAGCTAGAAGAAAAGGAACTTGAAACCTGGGTGGAATGGTGAATAGGGTCAGGGTCTACACAAAAATATATCAAGTAAGAGTGAATAAATAGATACTACAAGGGAGGGACTGGCAGAAACAGAAAAGCCTGGGGTAGTAGAGAGAGGTAACAACGAAAGAAACAGCAAAAAAGAAGGAGGGAAAATTAACACCATGAGGTAGAAACAGAGGAAGACAAAGCAGTTGTAAGGAGGAATAAATAAAAGATCTGCAATCCAGTTTAGCATTTTATCTAATGACCTGTGTTTTGCTGGCAGAAGCAAGGTGGAAAAGATTGAGACAGGCACATCTGACTTTCACTACTTCCTGTTTCTCTAGTTGGTATATTTTGGAACTTGAGGTTTACAATGCTGGAGCAGGGATACAAAAGACTTGATCCTCTGTGTAAGTGTGCTTCAGTCTAGTCACCAGCAATAGCAAGGAGGAGTAGTAGCTCCTTTTTGATTTGACAAAAACTAAAATCTTCCCTATGCTGGCACAAAGGCCCCCAAAAGGGGCAGAAAAATAGAGAATATTCCCTCAGTGCTGCCTGACTTACTCTCCCTATGAGGTTACAGTGGGTGGGGACATGCAGGAATGTGTGTGTGTCAAATGTTTTTCAGACACTCTATGGAGCAACAGCAGCTGGTACAGGTACTGGGACAGATCTGACTGGGCTCCACTGCTCCTGTGCCAGAGTGTATTTCCCCAGGGAAGGGGAGACACACTCACAAACTCAGGGCGACCTCAGTTTTGGAGGAAGGGCCTGAAAATGTGCAGAGCCATTCACATCCCTCCTCCCAAGGGTTCCTTCTCCCACACTGCTCGCTTGTTTCTTTATATTCAATCAACACTTGAGTTTTTAAGAGCAAACCCCCACTGCTCACATGGCAGAGTGTATTCTCTTCCAGAAGCACACACAGAGATGTACACACTAACCACATACACAGGGAAACAGGGAGAGCCAAGGGGTTGCTGTGCAGGGCAGTGTGCAACAAATACTGTGACCAGTTCAGAACTGCCTCTCTCCCCTCCCTCGAACTGTTGCAGTAACGCACCTCCTTGACTTCATCTGCCTCTCATTCCCCTGCATCACCCCTAAAGCAAGGCAGCCCTGGGGTATCACAGAACTAGTCCAGAGCGGGATAAATTTACCTGTCCTGACACCTAGGTGGAACAGGATCGCTTCATTCACACTTTTTTGTGCTATCACTCCCCATCACTTAAGGCTGTCTGTGCTCAGGCAGCCTGCAACAGGCAGGCAGGGGATAAGCTCTAAAATCATCTCATCTTCAGTGCCTCAGAGTCCTAACAGCAGTAGAAACCAAACAAAATTCCCATTTCCCTTTCTCCAGAGTGATGCCTCGGAACACTGGATTTGCCATAGCGTTTTAATCTGACATATCTGGTATCTGGCAAGAGGCACAGGGGAACCAGTTTAGGAGGGAGGGAGGCAAAAGAGTGTGAGATAACTTTTGCTGAGTTAGTCAAGATTTTGTGGCGTTAGGGATACTGCAGGTAGAGGAGGATTTCATCCCGATCTCTGCAGTTATCTGTTGCCATGCCTGAGGTGTAATTTGGTAACCCCCATTTAAAAATATGTGGAAGTTGTTGTGTAATACAATATATACAATATTTGTGACCTACAGCTAGATACCATTTCTCATGTAATGATTTTTAATAATGGTTTTGTGATTTTCCTCTACTATTCTCTCTTCATATTTTTATCAAAAAAAAGCGCCATATTAAAGCCACAGATAGTTATTTCTCACAGAAGATTCCCTAAGTTTTGAGGGGAAAAGGGACTTATCCAAAGTAGAAGCAAATGTCAGGTTTGACATGGTTTTGGTTTGCTTGTTTATTTTTTATTTCTGAAAACCAAAATCTGCCTCGGGTTTTCCAAGAAATTTCAAAGTAAATATGGAAGTACTCTCCGTATAATACCTTGTAGTCTCTCTCCAGTACTTTTTTTTCTCTAAATCATGTTATCATGCTACACCCTGACTTTGTGCAGTCCTTCTTTAGTTCTAAATAACTAGCATATGAAGAGAAATAAAGTCTGGATCTGACAGTCCTATATAGACTGCTTTCGTATCATCATATAACAATGTATGCTGTTTACAAAAAATTTACTTGAGCTTTTAAAAGGTCCCCCAAGTATTTGACTGTGAGTGTCTCCACTGAATTTCAGAGTCTGACAACCCCCATCCTGCTATATTTCCTCCTCACCTTAAATTTTACCTCAGTATAGCTCAAGAGGCCCCCTGCTCTACATAAATAACAGATAAATTGACAAGACAACCTTGACCACATTGTGGCCGCATCTCCTGACAGTATGGAAAAATAAGAACTTCCCTCTTTTAAAGTAGATTCAGGCTGAGGACCATGGGGCAGGAACTGCTGAGCTTTAATCCCAGACGGGATTAAATCCCGGACTGTCTCTGTCACCTTGATCAAAACTGCTGATGAGGGGGATTTTCAGGAGCGTAGAAGACAGTTGGGCATAACTCTGTGGTTGAAAAGCCCGTGAGTTCACCATTTTACGGCCCTTTGTGCTCTGAATCCCCCTGCCTCAGTCACTCTTCTCTCTTCAAGGAAGTCTTGTGCCCTCCACATCCTGCAGGACAGCTGGGAGCACTCGGGAGTTAATGGCTGGACTCTAAAACATCACTGAAGCTCCCACCGTCAGAGTGGTGTTGAACAACGGCAGTAGCCCCCAAAAACCCTCCTTTTTCCGGAGCAGTTTTGTACACACCCATTCAGCACGGAACAAAGAATTAATTCTGCTAATTGCTCCCCTTGAACTGAGAGAGCCCGCCTGGTTTTTTTTGGAGGCCGTGTGGGATGGGAGCCGCCAACGTCTGCCTCTGGCAACGCGTGCCTCCGACGCCCGGGCACGTTTTCCACCTTTAGGAAAGCTGGGGAGCAGCAATTAGCCGGCACGGGCACCGCTTGTAAGGGGCGTGGGCTCCACTCCTGTAATACATCCCTTCCTTAATGCGACTTGATGTAGATGGAGCGGGGCCCCATCAGGTGTGAAAAGCCCTGCTGCTCCTGGCTTGGAGTGGCCTCCAGACAGCGATTTGGCGACGTCAATCTAGTCATGCTTGATTTGGGCACTTAATGCAGTAAAGCAGGGTCCCTCTCCCCCCGATCAACTTCTCAATTAGCGAGCTGCCTCCTGTAACGGCCTTGTGCCACAATCCCTCCGGGCCGCTTCAGGGGTCATTAGGGTGAGAAAACTCCAGCGCCAGCCCCGGCTCCAGCCAAGGCGAGGGGAGCCGAGAGATTTCCTAAATACATATAACCCTTTTTCAAGTTGTTTGCTTTCATGGGATTGATTCGTGGCACATTAAGAAGCTTAAGGCTCTGGTATCTTCTTTAAACTGCCCACCTTATCGCCTTTACAGCTGACAGTTTCCTGACAGCCGGAGTGTAAGCAGAGATAACTAGTAGGTTAGTACACACACATATATATATATATAATATACGAACATTATATACATGGCTTGCTATTTTCTGCTTAAAAAGGGGATGGGGGGGGGAGCTTTTCGTTTGTAGTCTCAGAGGTTTTGGTTAAAGAGCAGCTGCTGTGAGCAGTCACTAGTTTTAACAGCGGATCTGGAGAGGTGTACGGGGGGTGCCGATACCCAGCTGCAGTCAGCGTAACATAATAAATAGGCAAATTTATGTCCTCATCTCCCAAATTTCTTTCCTTTCTTTATTAGGGAGCAAACTATTGTTACATTAAATATTCAAACTACACAAAATCTCGAGGGCTTTCCTTTCCCACAATGTGTTACCAGTATTCATGCATATGAAGAACAGTAACCCATATACAAACGGCACCTTTTTTAATGAGCAATATATGTCAACATGACACCTTCTTATGAAATGCAGCTTTTTAGGTTCTGCCTTTGTGGATGTAATAATTGAGATGTTTCTAATATATGCAGTTACATTACCTGCTCATTGTTTGCGATTTTGTTCCTCTCCCAACTTTATACTGTTTATAATGCTTCTAGCATTTGCCTCAATTCATGCTCGGTTTTATTTAATTAGAAATATAATTTTCTGCTACATTAATTATAAATTTGAGTGAGACAGCACAGAATTTCCTCAAGCATTCTTTTTAGAAGAGGAGCAAAAATCGCAGGGAGTGGAGAAGAAACTATAAAACCAAATGCAGGTAGAAAAAAATCAATACCTTCAAACCTAAACAATTTAATAAATACATGAGAGAAAAACACGATTATTTGTAATTATTTCATTAATGCATCTCCTTATTTTAGTGCAATGTTTATTGAAACAACTGGGTTAATATCAGAAAAATGTCACGGTGATTTGCCTCAGAATCTGACATATTTTGAAAGCATACTTGTAGAACCAATCCTAAATATGCTGAAATCTGAGTTTTGAAAACCGTACTATTTTTAAATCATAATTTTAGTATTTATATTTTGCTCGAAATATTTTTCCCCAGAGCTGTAATGTTTTTGTGAACATGGCAACGATACACAGATACCAGCAATGCATATGCATGCAGAATGGGATGTATACAGTGTATGTGCTTCTTCAAAGTACCCTGATGCTTTGATTTGTAACTGTTTAAGGTTTTACTTAAAATTCTGAACACTGCGCAGAGCATAGCCATTTCAATGGAATACTTCAAATAGTAAGTCCTAAAGGTGACACAACAAAGGAAATACCTTAGATACTGCGGCTTTTATTTATAAAGGAAATGCTCACACAGTCCAATGAAGGAAAACTTTACCTGTTTCCATTTCTATAGGAAGAGCAGTTCCATTAAACCATCGCTTTGTTGCAGGAATTTGCAAGCGCATCATATGATTCGTATGAGCGGAGTGAAATATTTGCATGCCATCTAATGGATTGATGCACATCCTTTTTCCTAATTCCTAAGCATTTTGCCTATTGTACACACTAAAAAAAAAAATATTCTCCTCGTTCAGCATTCATCTCACAGTGTTTTTTTAGAAAGGAGAAATTCCAAGTACAGGGCAAGAAATGATCGCGTTGTGTAGTGGGGAAAACATGATTCGTTTCCTTATTATTCTCTCCCGTGGAACTACTTTGCTATTTTTATTTTACACACATGCTTACACACGTGCACACGCACACACATCCAGTTTAGCTCTGCAAGCAATTTTCCAGAAAGCAGGTGTATGGTAGTCTGAGTACCATATATCTGAATGTCATTCCTGGGAAAATGCTTATGTCAGTTAGTAGCTATAAATACATTTGTATTTTTCATAGTAGCTATCATTCGGGGCTCTTAATGGACTTTTGCACACCAGGTTTCCTGTTCTTTTAACACAGTACAAAAGATGGGAAAATTGAGGTGCAAAGTGGGGGGATTTGCACAGGGCTACTTAGCAAGGCAGTGAGGGTGGAGACCTCTAAATGTAAAAAAATAACGCCCGTACCTTGGCATTCCCAGTAGCCCCTTTGATAACTGCTGGGCACCACACTCCTCCTCAGCTCAGGGGAACCAGGCTGGCACGAGGGCCCAGGGCTCTTCGGAGGTGCAGCGATACAGCTGCTCTGGAAACATTGCCAGTCCAGGGCTCACCGCGCCGTGTGTCATCTTCTCTCTTTTACATTTCTCTCTCCTCTAGCTCACACCATCTCACGCCACAGCTCTCATGCTCTGCCGAAGTCTCCAGGGTGGTTCCCACGAGCAGTGAGGTCTCTGGGCTGGGGATCACCACCTCCAACAAAGCAATTCTGCCCGCGCGTTTGTTGTGTTCCAGGGTCCATATCTCCTCGCGAAACAAGACACGGAAACGCGATGAGAACCTTGTGGCTGTACTTCCTACCTAAGCACGTCTTTGCCTACAGCACTGTGACATGAAAGAGCCTGCTAATGATTCTTAAATGTTCATTACTGTAGATCTTCTCCCAGAATATGCTTCTCACCTTGGATGACCCATGTGTTGAATTTTAACTAAGGGAACCCATGATAGTAAGTCTGTCATGATACTGGGTTTTTTTTTTTTCCTCTCCAACTCTTAAAAGCTTTTTATTATAGGACTGCTTAAGGCATTCTTCAATTAGCATGAGCTGTATTGTGGCTGGAACAGCTGTTTACCATTTAATAAAGCATGGCATAATTTATTTTCAGAGTCTAGCAACCGTCTTTGCTATTACACCAGGGGAGAAACACAGTAACTGCATTGTTCACAGGGCTGATGAAAGAACTATAGACTTTATTATATGACCTCATAGAACTATTAACTTACCCCCCACTTATATTTCAATATGTATTTACCTGACAGTCTGTGCATTGATTTCTTACCCAGAGGTTCTACATTCTCAGTCACCTCTGGGGCAAAATGAAAAATGTCTATGTTTTATGTCCCTCACATTAGGCAGCTAATTATATATTTGTACCTTAATTTCCTTCCCTTCCCCCATCTCCAGGGGCAAACTTGGTATGCACCACTTAGACCTTTCCTCCTTAGTCATTGGAGAAACAATGGAATTGTTGGGAAATGGTAGAAGCTTGCCCACTGCTCATCAGGAGGCTTTTTGTCCATTTAGGTCTTTTTCTTCCTAGATCTCCCCTTCCCTGTTTAGCCTTTTGTGGGTGGATGAATTTGAAATGCACCTTAGAAGCATCTCTGTTGGTTTCTGCTTCCCCTGCAGCAATGTGGAGCTACATGCAGTTGTAGGACAAGTAACAAACTCACCACATCCATACTGCAGGTGACACTGGCTCCCCTCCAGGAGGGACTGCAGGTCACCTGCACCACCTGACATCAGCTGCATGGCAGTGCCACAAGGACTGATGGCTGCTGTGTGGAGCAGCATCCCTGTGGCAAGTGAGTGTCACTCTTACGTAGGCACCATAGTGAAAGTCATCCTCCTCGAGGGTCCCTTGTGGAAATCTTGTCAAGTTATCACTGAAACACCTTTAGGATCAGTCCTTCAGGTAAGAAGGGCAAGTGGCAAACAGAGCTCAGCAATGCTTTGTCACAACCAAAAGGTGCAGGTACAACCTTGAGTGATATCCTGTCGTGCAGTACGTGGCACAAAGCTGTGACCTGGCTTCCAGATCTGGAAACCAGGTCTGGAAAAGTGTAGAGACGCCTAAGTGGCAAAGCAAGTGGCTGGTTAGCTGGGAGAGGAACCTTTCTCCAGAGTGCTGCATGGCTGCAGCAATTTGCAGACCCTGAACCACTGTACTGTGCCAGCTAGACCTACCCCCAGGCTAGGAACCAGCTTGGGATATTGCAATCTTATTTTTATTTGAGTTGGAGCATTAAATCTGGGATTGAGTTGCTTGAGTCTGACAATGAAAATACGTCAGCTGAGTATCTGCAAATTTTTAGATTCAGCCTGTGCGTGTAGATGGATTTATATGCATGATTTAAAGTAAAGCATGTGTAGAAAGATGAAGTTTATATGGTTGCTTTGTAGAAATGGATGTAATATTGATGTTGACTTTACTGGTAGAAGTTTAAGAATGTCACGATGCATGAGTGGTGGTGCAAAGCAGAGCCCTAAGTGCATTGGGAGGTCATTTTTAACTTGAATTTATATCCACAATATCAGGCATAGATCATCGTGCACCGTGCACAATCATCCCTGCTTTTCATCTAAGTCAATCAGAGTGGTTAAAGAAAATTTAAAATGAAACAAATTTGTAACTTGATTAAAAGCAGGCAGTAAATTAGGCCAGAATGCTCCTTAAAATTGCATTTTAGCTTTAAACTGAAAGTTTGATGATCTGACTGCATGACTGAAGGGACAGGGTAGCAGACTGTGACATAAACGATGTAGCTATATTTGCTCCTAAGATGAACAAGGGTTTTTTAAAGTTGTGTGATTTAGGCTTTGGAGTTAACACTCCATTGACTGAACAACAAAATTCCCACTTCCCAGACCTTTTTCAAAATATAGATTTAGAAAAGTGGTATTCCATCAATAATGCCTGGTCATGCTTCAAATTTTTCGAGGCAAAATTATGGCTGGTAATAATTACTTCAAGTGAAAGCTTAGATTGTTTCACAGAACACAAATAACTTAATTAGGGAAGGATATAGAAGTAAATCTGTATTATGTTTTGAATGTCTGATTTGAAGGTGTTTGAAAGTGGAATTCATCCATGTTATCTTTACATAAAGAATTCTTTCACACAGTCTGCAGAGGAAAAAAAGGCTCAGTTTCATGAAAATCAGCAGATGCAGGATGGAGTTCAGCAAATAGTTTGCTCCAAGCAGAGGGAACAAACTGGAAGTCTGCACTGAGGGAGCAGCTCAGCCACAGTAAATTGCGACCCACAGTGATGAAGTAACGTTCACCCACAATGAAGGCAGGTACAGAAAGGCAAAAAAAATCCCTCTTTATTAACTATTGGACTTCAGTTTGCATGCAGATATTTTCCTCAGCAATAGTTGTATAGAATAGAACGATGTGAGAAGTGGCAGCTTCACCTGAGGGAGATTTGCACCTCCTGTCTTCAGGGCATGGTTACAGCGTTACAGGGTGTTACACCGCAGATACACGAGTGCTAAATGTCACACGCGGCCCCACCGAATCCCAGATGGGATTACTGGCACAGGCAGGTGAGCTAAACATGAAAGCAAAACACACTCCAAGCAGTGTGTGACTGCACTGTGAGGCTGCAGCCATGCTCTCCAGTTGCATTTCCATCTGCCAGCATTCCAGCTACAACTCAAATTTTTAGTAGCAGAGGATGGAGTTGTACTGCAGCTCACCCTCAGCAAAGCAGAGATGTTTCCGGGTGGCACACGCTGGGTATCCTTACAAACAGTGTTAGGAGTATCAGAACGCTTCCAACATGGAGTTAATTCTTCGGTCTCTGAGTTTGCTTTTAGAAGAAAATGAAGGGGACTGAGGTGAAAGGGTTTCTCGGCTCTAGTTTGGCAAAACTAACTCTCTTTTCACAGCATTACCAAACAAGGCAAACAGTGAATCAGCCTTTGATTTTAGTTGGCATTTAAGCACGCCTCAGCAATTGCGTGTGAATGCCTTCCTTAACACGCTTAAACTAACTGGACTGTTTTGTTTGACTTCTCTTTCTTCATCTTTTTTGCAGTGTCTGAAATGTGGGACAAGGTCTTAAGCTAATCTGCATAGGCATCTAAACCATGTTAGCTAACTGCTTATGGCACTTGCAATTTTAAATTTTCTAAAATAATTCAGTGCTCAGAGAGCTGAGCTCCAGTGGAAATTTGTCCATCTCACCTGCAGCTAAGGAGTGCTGGCAGCTGGAGTGGAGGCCCAGCGCTTCAATCTGTTGAGCTCCCTGGTTTGCAGCTTCATAATGTTTCCCTCTTTTGACACCCCAGTTTTGTCGATAAAGAATTTTAAAAGAGGGGAAGTGAGGGAAGGATGTATAAGCAGCAATGAGGTTACAGTTACCAAAACTGTTTCAAAAGTTTTCTTCTGTGGTCAGTTGGTTCGCCACTTTTTTCCTTTCTTTCTAAGTAGTCTCTGATTACTGAACCAGAGTTAATTCAAGCAGAGCCACCAAAAGTGTTTTACTGGGTACTAGTGCAGCCAGGAGGGCTGTGGGTGAACAGGGTGAGTGGAAACTCTCTGCTCTCATTTCTTGTGTGGTTTAACTTCAGTAGGCAAAGTGAGGCAGCTTCTCCTCTCCCCTTAGCTGGAAGCATGTTTCATTTTCAGTGAGCATTTAGAAAACTGTTCCAGGGAAGGGAGGATGGGTGGGAGTGAAATAAGTTTTCCAGGCGTTCATGAAAATGCATGTGGGACAAATTTACCTGCTTCCTTTTCTCTACAATTTGACAGGGAGAATTTTCAAAAATATCTTGTGGGAAGTAAGAGAATATAGACTATTTAAAGACAGTAGTACTTGTGTCCTGAAGTCACTTAGAAATGTCTAAGTAATCTCCATCTAATAATCTAAATAATACTCAATATGTAAAAACTACATATTCTCAAAAACTATGCTTTTCAATGTGCTTTGTGATCTAGATGCTTAGGTAAATTTTTTCTGTCTCTCATTAACTTTAAGATTCTTTTATGTGGTTTTATGCTTCTCCAAATAGCATCTTATGCTGTCTGAAATATTTGCTAAGGGCCAAATTCTGTCTTTCACTGCATACAGCTTGA
>NC_045641.1:67456023-67628523 GCF_009829145.1 Chiroxiphia lanceolata
AGTACCTTTCTCCTCTAAAATATATTGACTTCCTCTGACCCTCAGGGGCTCTACTGATTCACAGAAATCTGAGTCATAGTTACAGGAAACATTTCTCTCCCCAGAAATTTGCAGTAGGAGCTGAAATTTTTCACAGATAACATCCTTCTTTTCTTCCCTGGCATCTCTGCTGAATTTTTTTCTCTGTCTTCATGGTGTGGGGTTACCATATCCCAGTACAAGTGTGCACTTCTTAAAGCAGTGCCTTTTCACTCCTGTTTCCCAAGCAGCCTCAATAAGCAGACTTTTTGCATCAGCAATATTTCTTTCCTATGCAAAGATAATATAAGCTTCTATCTATTACTTCCCAAACACATGTATTGCAGCATTTTTCAAAGGAATAAGAATAGGTGCCCCACTGGCTCTGCAGGCAGGGGAGGTATGTAGCTCATGTGCTCTATAGTAGAGCAGAAGCACCTCAAAGTTTCACCTCAAAACTGAAGAAAAAGAAAGCTCTTGTGCAGTCTGCTGTCAGATTTGTTGCCTCTTCAGCAGATATTACCCATGGATGGACAGCAGTGTGAAATTCAAATTAAGACAAAAGGATAATTTCATTCATTTGCCTGTAGTGCCTTGTTATTTTACCCAGTCCCTGTCCATATTCCCACAGTAGCATCCTTGATGCCACTCTTTTCCCCAGGATGAGCAGCCCTGACCCAGCCTGGTGGGATACTACTGCCAGTCTGGCCACAACCCCACCATGCTCTCCCTCACCCCTTTGCAGTGAGACACTGCTTAAAGAAGGACTCTCAGCATCTTTCCTCTGCTTCAGGAAAGCCCCAGCTGATCAATCAATCAACAGCATCCAACTGAAGCAATTGGTCACACCATTTGATTAATTGTGCCAATTACCAGGTACTCAGAGTAAACAATTTCAAAAGCAACACAGTATGGAAAGTGGGCCTGCAGCTATGTGAGAATGGGTCAAACTGCTTGAAATCATAAATATATTCATAAAAATCCCATTTCATTCGCTAACAATTTACTTCCGAGGGGGCGAATTTCATTCAAAGGAGAGAGAAAAGACAAGGTTCAGTAAATGTGTTATTGGCACAGTCAGGTATTCCAATTGCTGAGGAAAGTGGGTTGGCAGGATTTAAGAGAATTTTACCTATTATATGGAAATACGAAGAAAATCTGTAAATTTACTAGGTAAGGCAACAATATTTGCTATTTAACTTCAGTGGTTAATATTTCAAAATCTCAGGGGTCAAAAGGACTGTTAAACACAAAGGATAGTATGATGTAGGATATTATTTTTTTTCATTTTTGCCTTCCTGTACATTATATGTGGGCTCATTCCAGAGTGTTCGAAAGAAGACGTCCAACAGTAGGAAGGGAAGCAAAATCTTTTTCAAATATGAGTGTTAGAACATTCTCTACAAAATATCCCCTTTCATTTTCAGACCTGCTACACACCTGATCCTAATAAAAAATAGCCTGTTTTCCTTTTTCATGATCGTCCATCCAGTTTATATAAATTAGCACATTAATATGTCAAATACACTCATCACAAACTAACACACTTTTACACTAATGGGAGTTGCATTGTTGACTTCAGTGGACATAGGATGCCTTATTTTTTGGGGAGTAGTTTACTAGACATCGGTAGGATGAGTCAGCCAGCTGTTTTTTTCTGACATGATTTTCACCTCCAGGAACACTCCTTCACAGTTCACACAGAAAGAGCTGGGTGCAAAAATATGCTAAGACTGTGGTTTGCTGTCCCTGCCCTGACATCCTGAACAACCCCTTAAATCAGAAGAAAGACAGCAGACCTGAGCAAGTCAGTTGGGTAGCTGTGCTGTCAGGGTGAATTAGGAGAAGCTGAGGCCTTAGCTGCTGCCTTCAGCTGAGATCAGCACCAGCACCTCTTCCTCCAACAGAGCAGCTGAAGCCTCAGGTGGGGTGAGCACGAGTCCCCCAAGCACATCTGCAACTTTCTGGCCTCTCTGCCCATACAGGTGTTCACTCTTCACCCAGCCCCACCAGGAGGATGCCATGAATGTTTGTGTCCATCACCACCCATTGAGCAGCACTAAGGGGATGACGGGTGGCAACTCCCTCTGCCTGGGCTGGGAGTTGCTTTACCATGACCTAAAACAATTTGTGTTTTCAATCAGCCTGTTTACCTGACGCTGGAGGAGGACAGAGGATGAGAGCTGGTGGCAGTGACACTGACCTGGGTTAGATTGGGACAGCTGAGGCAGAAGCAAAGTGCCTGTCCTCTACCCCTGCAGCACACTCCTGCTGCTGTCCTTACCCACTCCCAGTGGCAACACCCCAAAAGCTATGCCCACCCAATGGCTCAAGGTGGGATAATAGATAAGAAGACACACATTGCCCAGACCCAGTGCAGGTATCAACCTAGTATACCTGGAGGCTTTATTCAGTCATGGAGTTCCTGTGGCCTAAAGGAAACCACTTGGTGTTCTGAGTAGGCAGAAGGGACTTCACAAAGAATAACTCACACTGATTCTGAAGAGAAAGCAAAGTTTGAGCTGACGAAGACTAACACATTGTCTCCTACCCTGACTCACATGGTCCTTACAGGGTAGTATTGAAGTCTACTGAAATAGTGTGGGGAAATAATGTACTAATGCATTTCAGAGACTTAAGACTCTCAGTCTCCAAGGGGGGTGGCAGGAAAAAAAATAATCCATCACTGCTAGCACTGTGCAGAAAAGTCCCTACATTAGTTTAGCCAAGGTTATCAAATCCATGACAAATATGGGGTTCGCTTTCTTATGCTTCCAGACAACTCACAAATCTCAAAGTGCCAAATGAACTAAATTGCTATGAAATTAGAGTCATACAAAACTACATGCAACAATAAAACCCAGAACAATCTTCATTTCCATGGCATTTTCGTCATAATTAAAAATATTCATAGAGCTTTACAAAGCATGAAATTACCTTGGCATTCCCATATCACAGAGTAGAACCTTGGCATTAGCTCGGGGTGAAACTCTGGAGCCCTGGGAGGCTGCACATTGCACATCAAACAGGCATCTGCAGAGCTGTTCAAGTACATAGTGGATGCCCTGTAAAACTGGAGGCAGCCACAAAACAGCTGGAGTGGTCCAGTACTTTTGGACAAGACAGCTCTGACATTTTCTGTCAGCTTAGGAAATCTGCACAGGGTGGGAGGTGGATCAATAGCGTAGAAAACATCAGAATGACATCATGAGGACTTGGAGAGAGGTAATGTGTTCCCAAGCATAATAGCTTCAGCTGCAATAATTAAACGTGGAGCTTTGCTCGGGCTGTGCATGACAACAGCCCCTCTGAAGCAGACTGCTAGCTGACATGACCCAAATAACATGCAGAGGGCTAAAAAGCACCAAAAACAAAGGCACCTTGGTACAGTAATCCTCAAAATTTTTGGGTGTAACCAGAAGCAACTAATAAAGGGTGATGATCGTGAGGTTGGATATTCCTTAAGTTTCTGTTCAGCAAAGGAAGTGAAAATGTGGAATTCCCCATTTGAAATGGGGAGAAGTGCTGTGACTGCATTCTGACAACAGCTTACTCTGTTAGAGCAACCCATTCGCATAGCAAACATCCACTTAAGTCAATGGATCAGTTTATAGGAGAAAATAACATTTATTCAGTGTAAAAGGATTAAGAACTTGGTCCATGGAATTCAGAAGCGGAAAATAATTCAAATTTGTGCCAAGAATGCTTTGGTTTAGGGGTTCATACCCCTTTTCAACCCATCCTTACGTGGGCAGCACAACACAACCTGCTTTCCAAGTCTCATTATATATTTGCTCCCAGGAATTTCACTCAGGTCTGCTTCTAACTTGGGGAGCTTGCTGACCTTGGACAGATTGAAATAAAGAGGATTCTATTATTTCAGTAGCACACATGAATACTTAGCAGAAAGGCAGAGATACATGCTGAGGTTGAGAATACCAAGACAAAAATTTAAGTACCCTTGTTGCAAATGTTTGACCATGAAAGCCCTTCTGAAAGGATACATATAAAAAAACCCCAACTCTTCAGTTTCTGTCCCATCACTGAGTGAAACAAGTAATGTTCTAATATCAAGGTGGATTTGAATGCATTGCCATCAAAGTAATTACATTTGACAGAAATGAGAAATGGGATCCTGTTATATATGGCAACACACTTTATTACAAAAATCAGACTGTGCTAGAAAAAACAACACAACATATTGAGGTCAACTGAAATTCCTGCAGAAAAGAGGATGAAACTAAAATGACAGACAACACCGAGATGAAAACACAGATTTTCAGGATAATTTCCAGTGCATTCTAAGTCTCAGAGACGTATCTACAAGATTTCTGTCAATCATTATCATGGCACTGATCCATCCAACATGAATCAACTATTTTATCATTTTAAGGTGCAATATTGATTCAAGTAGTCAACGTGACAGTAACCAGAAAGGTGAAGCTGGTTACTGTGCTGGGAATATGTTCATCCTTGCAATGATAGGAAGAAACTTTTGCTGGACTCAGTAGCCACAAAGGCTCAACTGAGCCTGAAAATGCTTGTTTTCTTCCAAGAATCTCATGAGCAGAGCAGACAAAGAAACACAGATAGACATGTTCTAATAACTGGAACAGAATTAATAAAGTTGGAAAATATTTTCAAGAAAAGAGAATCAAATAGTAATGGAAGTGGAAGTCAACTGAAGTTTTACTGGTAAGATTACCCATGCAGAATACATACAGATGGACATTTAAGGTCATGCTTACTCAGAGAAAATCCTCATCCAAAAAACAGGATCGGGCAAGAGTCTGGCAGGTAGTCTCAGGAGTAAGCAAAACCCTTGCCTGGTAGAAACACAATCAAATCCTCCAGATTTCATGAGACACAGGTGCTGCAGTAGCCTGATGTGGCACCAGGCATAGCAGTGTGAGGTTGAGATCAATCACTGCCAGCTGCTGAAGTGCTTGCTTTTGCCCCTCCTCCCCACTTACACTACTGTGGGACTCCAATAAACATATTTCAAATAACCTCTTTTGCCAAACTGTCTGTTTTGTGTTAACAGTGGTTCTCTTTTGTCATCACCAGGGCATTATCTGCCTTTACAAATATTGGTGTCTTCTATGGATTTTATGCTTTCTACTTATTTACACATCTGTTTTAGCTTATTTTTACTCCATATTCTTTAAGTAAACTGACCTACTTAATCACTTCACTTTGCAGCTCCACTGAGTACCACTTATTAGTGTCTGTTAATGTCAAAACATCCTACAATTCTTTATTTTTCTGGCACTTTCTCTGCACTTGTAAAGCAAAGTAAAATCAGCAGAGGAGAACAGCATTGCTAACCAGCTATTCTTAGTCCTTTACATGCAAATCTGTAAACTGTTATGATATTCATTTTCAGTACAAGCTCTCCAATAATTCTTAAATATTTGAATGTTAGCATCAATGTAATCAAGTTACTTTAATTTTCAGTAAAAATTCATAAAATTAAAGCACTATCAGATTACACTTTGTTTTCATGCACTTTAACCCACACTGAGCAATATTTTGACTTTCATTTTAGTGTGGCAAAGAGCTTCACCATATTAATTAATTAAGCCTTAAAATCCCTCTCCCTAACAGGAAAATCTTATTATCTCCATTAAACAGATAGGTAAGCTGGAGTCAAACTGTGTCTAATGACTTGCCTGACTAAATGACAAATCCAGGAATAGAGCCAAAAACTCCACTTTCCCAATTCCTTCTGCTTTATCACCAAAAAACATTCTCTGACTCTGGGTAAGCATGCACAAACTGCCTCAATATCTATAGCTGGCTGGGCACAAAAACAAATTTCACTGCATTTCTTTTTTGGTCTTCTATACAGAAAGACTCCATCAAGGCATGTTCTAATTAATATAGGAAGATGGTCAATATAATATGTTGACATCAAAGCTCACATTTGCTGATGGTGTAAGCCATCTCATTAAATGGAAAGAATTAATTATAACAGTTTATCAATGTCAAGTTCTGAACAAGAGGCTCCCAAAGCAGTGAATGAATCATTGCACCTCTGTTTGAACTACTTTTCCTTTGCTGACAAAGTCAAATATGAATGTGCCAATGTTTATGAACTATAAAGCTTTTCCAAATCCATGCATTATTGTCTGACTCTATTTTGCCACAGTAAAAATCAATACAAGCAGCACACTAAATTAGACTAGCTATAAGAGATACAGTGTACATGTAATATCTGTGGTAGCCTTCTGAATACATTAGTGTCTTGCAGCAAAATTAATTAAATTGGTATCAAAGATAACTCCATTGCTTAATATCTTGCAGTGTTTAAGGAAAACCCTTCAATGAACTTAAGATCCCCTCAGGTATATGAATATCATTGGAAACTAATAGCTGCTAAACTATACCTGTGCAAACTTGGTAATATTTCAAAAAAATATCTTCTATGTTTTGGGAAACATCTATTGATTCCTATTGCTCAGGTTATTCCATGAGTTGAGAGGGACATTCAGAGATATGCCTTTAAAATTAGAGGGATGGGGCAAGGAGATACACTAGACTACTTGGTACAGAAGGAACACAAATACACCAGGGTATGAATGTACAACCCATTCACCAAGTGCTACACAAATTGACATTGACAGTATAAATCTTCTCACAGCAGCAGCCATAATGTCCCCCTGGACCTTGTTTGTGGGTGAAAATAGAGCTGAATATTGAGGATAATCTTCCACACCACAGAAAACAAGTTTGAAGGCCTTGAATCCTTTTTTCTTTTATTTATTATGGTAAAGAAGTGGAGAGATATGGCCAGAAAAAACTGCAGTTCTCTTAAACTTTGTTCTTACTTCTCCTATAGGCAGGAGCACTGCAGCAGCTTCACAGCAACTCTTGTTCATACCATACCTTGCACTCTCCTTTTCTGCCTGTGTTACTCCACATCAGTTCTGCAGGGGATAAACTGCAATAAGCAGATATTCCTGTATTCAGAGGTGTGCCCAGTACCTGCACACTTTATTAATCTCTCTTTAGGGCTCAGTTTCATAGCTGACAAATTGCCTAGTTAGCCCAGAGTCCTGACCAGTGTGTACTGGGTAGTTTTACCTGATGGAGAGAGTCTGGCCAGGGCAAGTGTGTTTGCAGAGCCCCAGGGCTCCACCTCAAGATTAAACAAAAGAAGAAGGAAAAGGGAGCAGATCCAGGAAAAGGAAAAGATACCTTTAACTTTGTATATCCACAACTGTATGTCATTACATGGGGCAGCAGTGTGTACTAATCAGTAACAATTTTTCCTAAATATCATTTTTCCATCAGCCTCAAATTTCAGCTCCTTTATACTGACCTTCAAAAAGGTCATATACAACCTGACATCCAACAATTACCAGGCAAAATGTCAAAACATAATCTGAGGAATCAGCAAAAGTCCATCTAATTAATTTTATTTTTCACTCTAATATTTAAATACAGAATAATTCTTCAAGGAGGTATGGATGCTGAGGAAATATAGAGATACCTGCCTCAGCTACAACATTCTGACTGAGCATGAAGCAAGCGGGATCCAGGGTTTGGCTGTGTCCTATCTCTGGTCTTTGTCAAATATGGCAAATTTGAGAAATTATGTTGGCATTTACTCCTTCACAGGCATTTATTGGAGTAAAGCTTCCAACAGGCACAGGTTCCCATTGCACTGAGAGACTAAGACAGTATGTGTGTGAACAAATTGATTACTTTATGAAAAAAACCCCAATAACACGGAAGATGGTAGACAATCTTATTGCAATTAAGAATCTTATTGATATATTGGGTTTGCATTACAGAATATTTGGATATAAATGTGAGAGAAACAGGCAAGTGTGCCATCCTGCCCATTTTTCACTTTCAGAAATAACAGTTCTGATTTCCCCTACAAAAAATAAATACATTGAGTAGGAGAAAAAAAACGACCAGGAAGAGAACACGAAGGGGTCAGAGAACAGCAATGCTGGTGTCTCCCATCCCAATTAAAAAGATGAGAATTTTAAAAAACGTAATCAAATCCCTCCACCCTATCCTCACCCTCAACCACTGCTATTTCAGTGCGTTCCTCCTGCCTCTTGACACAGGTGCTTGTCCCGGTCACACTGAATTATGCAGAGTAGAGGGTTACAGGGAAATGCTCCACCACCAGCCGAGCTGGGGCTCAACAACCCTGTCGGCGCTTCAGCTAAATTCTCTGAAACATTGCCACGGTGTGGCAACTGAAAGTATAAGACTTTCAATTTTCTATTCAACAATTAGTTCTCTACTGCTGTAAATCTGCTTTTAACTTTAATGGCAGGTAATGCTAAAAACAGAAAAATTTCTGGCAAAGAAATAGCTCCAATTAAGATAGAGAGAAAAAAAAAACAAACAGAAACAAAACACCACCAGAAAACCCCAATGCAGTATAAGTACCACTAAAAACCCAGGTACACCAAAACCACAGTAATCTTCAGACACTCTAGTAACATCACTGAGACCAGTTATTGTGGTATTTTAAAATTAAACATTACACAAATGTACATTACGCAAATACTATATGATCAAAACTTGTGAATTGCCATTTTTAAGCATCTTAGTAAGTATAAATCCCAAAGATTAAATTGTCATTTTCCACTCTTGATTGAGAGCAAGCAAGGCAGATTTTTAATTATTATTATTATTTATGTGACTTTTGCCATGGCATATTCAAAGGTAAGGCAGGCAGGGTTTACCAACACCTCGTTGTGGGCAGCAGGGTATTGCCACGTGTCTCACTGCAGGCAGACACATCCATCTACATTTTATTTTTTTATTAATTGAGTATCATCAGATTTTAGTAAGCCATCAGGGAGGGGTTTAATGGGCTCTTGTCAGGGCCAAGCACTCCACTGACAGCATGGAGCTCTTCCAGTCCCTTCACCCTGAGGCTGAGATTCATCCTGTACTGATCAGAGGGTTAATCACCTCACTGTCAAGGGAGGCTTATGAACATGTTTAAGGAGACATGCTACGGAGGGAGAATATTTTTTAAGTTTTACTGATACACTGACAAAGATTTTAGGGCAGATTTTAAATTCCATAGAAAGATTTTAGCATCTACTCCCACCAGTGACATTATTACAGGGGAAAAAAACCCAAAAAAAAAACCAACCCAAAACACCAAACCACACCAAACCCCCCCCCCCCCCCCCCCCCTCACAGAATAAAAATCTACAAAAAACCTCAACACACACAGGTCTAATTTGTTAGGGGGCTGTGAAGCCCACAGTTTCCAATGCACCCTTGAATTTTGGAATTGAAATCACACTAAAATCGACAACTGCTTTTAAAAAGCAGAAGAGAGGAGGTTTGGGTTTAGTTTGCTTTGTTGTTTGTGGGGCTCTTTTTAATTCCTTTTAAATTTAGATAGTAGTGCTGACTCAAATGGAGTTGCTCCTGATTTAAGCTCAGAGAGGAACACACTAACTATTTCTCATGACAATAATGTGCCTCACAAGCACACACAGAAAAAAACCCATTAAAACCCCAAACAAACCCTATTTAGTTTTTTTTTTCCGGAAGTAAGTAAAATAACCTTCCCCCTCCCCTCCCTACACAGTAACACTCTGTATGTGTTAAGAATATAATGAAATATAAAAGAATATAAATTTTCATCATGAGGAAAATCGCAGACTATTCATATATTTATCTAACACTGCAAATGCATTGTTCATTCAAAGAAATGTTTTGCTGATTTCTCAGGAGTAAGAAAAAGTAATTTAATCTCTGAGGTACTAGAGAAACTGTGCTCCTCCTGCCCACAGAGGCCCAAAGCCCAACCCCACATATAGCAGGCAAGTATTGAATTTTATGCTGTTTGACATTACAGATAGCAAAATAAACAGGAAAAGCAATAGCAGTGTGACAATAAGTTACATAACCTTCAAAAGCTGGAAAGAGGAGAACTAAAGATGCTATAGAGCTTTTGAAAATACCTTGCTGTTACAAAGACAAGTAAAGAGAGGGATACTTGCAGACTAATTAGTTGCTTTCATGTTATGTATTTTGTCAAAATTTTGTCAAAGAACTCATCACACTTTTTATACCAAAAAAAATAATTTAAATGCAAATTACCCATCAAGGTGTTTTGGTTGTCCTACACTGGAAGTTAAAAAGGTAATTTTTTCTTGTGCAGGCAGAGAAATTTTCTTTGGGAAACAGTTGGCATTTTTAACCTAGCCTATTATTTGGCTTGCTTAAATCTAAATTTATAAGAAGAAAATCAAGTCTCCCATTCAGAGATAAATGTATGTTGGAACATACAGTAGGACTGGGCCATTGAGTTTAAACAAATTCTCCTTATTTTGCAGAAGTACTAAGTGTGAAAGGAAATTAGTTCAGTATAATTTTTAGCTGCTTGTGACATTTCAGAGGTCATTTCTGCTCCTCATCCTGCCAGATATATCATGCAGTATAAGTACCACAAAAAACACAAACAACATCCACAATACTTCCTGGGTTGAGCCACGTGAAAGTTTAAAAACATATAAATCTAGGTAACCCCTAAGGTGTGGTTTTTTCTCCTTAACAGCAGAGTTAACACGGTGATTAACACACATTTCTCTAAAATAAATGAAATAGCATGTCACTAATATGAGTCAGACTCACCAGGACAAGCCTATGAGATTGAGTGAGGCCACCTTGTCTTGCAGCATAAACAAACTGTGTAGGACCCTAGAAAGGCAGTAGTGCCTACAGATGGGTGCTTGCTCCCTCATTCTCCTACAAATGCCTACAATTAACCCATCAGCATAACTGGGACACTCAAAATGAAACAGCTTCCTGCTTTTAGCCCCATCTGAGGAAAGCAAAGGAGAAAAAAATGCCAGGGCTGTGATTGGTGTTTAAGCCACGATGGCTAAATTTTGGCTAAAATCCCAGTGGGCTGCACAGGGGGTGGAGTTGGTAAAGCATCAGCTTACCCAGCCTCTGTGCAGCTGCACACAGCAGAGGAGAAATCTCCACCAGCTCCCTTTTGAGGGTCTGAAAAATTAATTGCAATTATTCAAGGTGGTAAAGAGCTTATTGATTACCTGGGGGGCAGAGGCAAAATGGAAATGCTATCAGGCTGTGTAACCAAAACTATGCAGAGAGAAGCAGCATTATGTAAGCATACCCAGCTTTAACTTCAGTGATTCCTGATTTCAGCCTGCATCAGCACTCAGTCATTATTATAATGTAATGCTGTCTATGAGTTAATAAAAATAAACCATGGCTATGGAAAGGGACCTCATGAGATTTCAAGCAGTGAGGATGATGAGATCCTCTCTCAGCCCTTCCCGGTAAACAGCAATGCTTTTCCATCCTTCAAAGAAACCCCAAACACAGTTGAACATAAGCAGCCTGGGAGAAACCCAGAGAAAGTGAAAAAATCTGGTGCCTGTATTCAGCAGCAAATGTGAGAAGCCTGAAGGCAGACAAACAGTGGGAACTTAGGTGCACCATAGTTAATGCAGGGGCTGCCTACAACAGTAGAGGTGCTTATTGTTTCTTTCTGCTTCCCCTGCCACCTTTTTCTTGCAGGCTACCATCTGTAGCCCCTTCTGCTTCACTGCAACTCCAGAAACTTTGGGTAGGGGCTGTCTTTGTGCAATGTGTTTTGGGTGTGGGGCTTTCTTAGGGTATGTGGGAGCCTTCAGTGCAGTGAGGACCACGTGGCTCAACCCAGCCAGATGCCTGTGGGAGGTTGCTCCTGGGATTAACCTTCAAGGAGAGATGCATACACAGGTCCAACAGCAGTTTCTCGCTCCCAAACACCACAAAGATCCCAAACACTGGTCAGAGCCTCCTTCGTGGAAGACTAGCAGCACCCAGAAATCCCCACTGCACCCAGCAAAAGGCTCTTATTCAGAAGTGGTGTCTCAATACAGTTGTAATCAAGGTAATAAACACAGGTGATGTACAGAAGGGCTGTGCTATCCAAGTGTCCAATTAAATCTCTGCTTAGGGTTTACCAACCAGTTTCAAGTCAGCACCTGCAAGTGTGCTGCAGATAATAATTCTGCAGCTTGGTTAGCAGAAAAGTTGTGACCACAAAAAGGATCCTGAGCAGGTACTCCAAAAAAAGTGAGAAAATATGCAATGGGTACAACTGATTTAGTCATACATGGGCAGGTACCCACATCTTCCTTCCTTTTCTTTTTTCTTTAACTTCTTCTGATGAGACATAAAACCAATTTCCTAACTGCTCACATGATTAGCAAACATTCCATAGCTCATCCATTAAGATTAGGGGTGCTAAATGCACCATCATAGCCAAGTTCTTGTCTGGGCAATATGATCTAACTCTTTAAAAGCTCTTTCCTGCATCAGCTGGATGAGATACTTCTTCCCCTTCTGTAATGGATTAGCTGCAGTTAGCAACTGCTGAGAGTGACCCTTCCCATCACTTTTAATTGTAATTAGCTGATTGTGGAAGGGAGGCTTTAAAGAAACATGATGAAAAATATGCCTTACAAGGAGAGATTTAGATCTTTTCACTGAACCCTGAAAAAATATCTCAAATTGTTGAAAAGTTTTTACTATTCCAATCTTCTTTTCCTTTGTTGTCTTAAATTTATGTTTTGTTCGGAAGCAAGCCTAAATCAAAAGCAGCAAGCAATCCAAAAACACTACTACCAAGTAGAAAAATTTTGATCCCTCTCCTTCTGCCTTTTGGGGATTTTGACTTACAGAACTGAACATTTTATTTACTTATGACTCTAGATCTCACAAACAGTTAGTTACAGAGATGAAAAAAATTAAGGAATTCAGCTGTCCTGAATCTCCTTCAGAAAAAGACTTTTAGAAAATACAGCTCCTGCTGCCAGACAGGACTCTCCTTGGCACTCCCAACCACAAAACTACTTTCCTGACAGCCTTGGCATTTTATCTCAGATTCTCAAAAAATTTCTAGCTGGAATGGAGAAAAACAAAGCCTAATTTTAAAACATATACTGTAGCCTTCCTATCTGATGCTCTACAAAAACACATTCTCAGAACAAAAAGCCAAAGTCTTCTAACATTTTTCAGTCTAACATCACTTATTTGTTAGTATCCAATATTTATTTCACACAAAGACTGTAACAGTTGACCTCCACGTATTCTGCAATCAGCAATTTTCCATTCTCTGTATTTCATTTTCAAAATGAGTGAGGGCTGTTGTTAATAGAATATTCAGTCGGTCCAGTGTTACCCTTCAGAAAACATATCACAGGTCTGGTTCACTTCAATCTGTCCCCAGGTACATCTGGCAGGACCCACAGACAGACTGTTCTGGAGCAGGTGTATTAGTCTCAGCACCACACTTCCAAAAAATGGCTGGGCTGCATTCAGAGCCACGTTGGAAGTTCACACTGGCTGGAAGGTCTGCTAGCTTGGATATCTCCATACCAGCCTCCAGCTCACCAGGGAGATGCCTGGGGTTAGTGAGTCCCTCCTCAGGCAGCAAGGCTGTAGGGCTGCAGATGTTCATCCACAGGAATAAAGTTATGGGTTCATACTGATGTCCATCTGCGACAAAAAAGTCGGAAAGTGGAACTTTCGCTACAGGGCAGTGGTGGAGTCACCGTCCCTGGAGGGATTTAAAAACCATTTAGATATGGCACCTGGGGACATGGCTTAGTGGTGGGCTTGTCAGTGCTGGGTAATGGTTGGGCTCAATGACCTTAAAGGTCTTTTTCCAGCCTAACTGATTGAATGAGTCCATGATTAATGATTTCCTCTCTCGTAAATCAGTGAAACGGGCTTTTTTTATAACAGGAAGAGTGTTTTAATTATCAGCGTCTCAAAGCAGCGCTACATTTTGCGTCTGAAGAATATAACCAAGCATTTGTGCTGGCTAATGCCCCGCCCTCGGGCTGTACCAGGGCACACTCCCATCCCACTTTCACGCTTGTGCCCGTGTCCCCCTCACCGGGCAGGCTGCCGTGGCCCCTCCAGCTCCTCACCAAAGCGACCTGCAGGTGGCAATGTTGGATCGGTTTTTAAAGAGTGGGTTACACAAGGGGGCCTGAAGATTTAACACGGTCGTCTTCTCACTACTCGTATTTTCCGTTTCATAGATCACTTGTTTATTTTCAGCCTACACTGGGTATTCACCGTAAGATACTTTCCAGCGTTGAATTAACTTTTTTTCTGCTGACACTTGTGTTTAATTGCCCCCCATTTACAGGTTTCCTACATGTGTTTTCTGGACTGATAAAGTTTTTGGAATAATTAGATTTCATTATATTCTCTGCTTGATACTTTCTGTGGTCTGTACTTGGCCGACCTTGACAGGCTCAAAGGAGGTGTAAATAAACATTCCAGGCTCAGTACATTTAAGACTCCTTTGGGCAAAGGATTTATTCCAGAAGCATCAATATTTTAAATACTGCTACAAGTAAGAGGGAGTATTCATAATTTCTCTTCCTTTTCTTTTTTGCTCCACAAATGAGCAGCTGGAGGATACTAATTCCCCCTAGATCTCATCAACCCACAATGTAGCATGAGTTGTATATGGGTTTAGCCTTCTACATCATCATGACAATCAAAGGTACAGAAATTAAATGACAAATGCAGCAACATGGCCGGGTGCACACCTTATCACACCACAGCAACTGATCCTCACCTAGGGACTCCAGAGCCTTTTGAACCCACAGAATAGGGCAGAGGAAGCACCAAGGTCATCTTGTCTGGGCTGCTCCTCCTTCTTCTCCCTCCTAACCACACAAAAAAACACAGTTAAGAGAGTAAATACAGTTAAGAGAGTAAAAAATACAGTTAAGAGGCAGCAGCCTCTCCTGTGGCTTGATACTCTGATGTAGAAGGGGTGGAGATGAAGTGGCAGCTGCATGGGACGGTGCTTGGATGTGGCTCAAAGGGCTGGGAAGGCAGGGGTGAGCAACTCAGCCATGCCTGTGGTGGGGACCAAATTGCTAAAGGGGCATGAAAGAAGGTGGAAAGGAAATGTTTCTTCCTCTAAAAGTCTGTAGGTGGGACTCTGAGAACAGCAGCAAGAGATGGTAACAGTGTGAATTCCTTCATAAACATTAGCAACATATTGTAATAAGGAGTATACAGCCAGGAGGTGGAAAGGAACTTTTGCTCAGCTGTAGCATCTCCACTGGAAGCCAAAAAGATCTTACACATCTCAGGATCCCAGCTCTCTTACTTAGCTAGACGAGAGAAAGAAATTTTTCACCTTCTTTAGCAAAAGCACTGGAGAGAAACCCGCACTCCCAGATTGTAATTAACTACTGCAGGGAGCAAATTAAAATCTCTTAGTCTTCAAATTTCCTTAAACCTAATATCACACATGCAATGAAGAGCATTACTTTACATTGCTGGATTAACCTGCACAGGTTGTGGGATTTGTGAAAGGATATACTGCATCTTCTGCATTTTGGTTACTCTGAATCTATTTTAAACTGTCTGAAAGATACTATTTCTTGATAGTCTCCCAGTGGTTTAGCAGTGTAAGGTTCATATGCAGTTCCAAAAAGGGTGAGGAAAAAAAAAAAAAGAAACTACAGTTATCTTTCTATCAAAGATTTCAAAGCTTTTGAAGAACAGAAGTAAGCACCAGAAGGTGCTAGCAGTTGTGAGGGGAACTAATCCCATCCAAATTTAAGTATCAAATATAAGAACCTAGGTACAGCAGGATTTTTCTACAGTCATTGGTGAGAATTAGCACTTTTGGAGGAAATTCAGATGTTAAACTTTCTACAAAGACTGCATCAGAGCTGAACAATGACTATACTTCTAACTCAGGCATCTGAGGTATCAAGAATTCCTGATTTCTCAATTCTTGATACTCTGTTTTTATAGAAAAACAATCACATAACTTCTATGATTTTTTTTCTTTTTACATTAATTTGGGTGACCTTGGGAAAAGTGGTACAGAAATATAACTATACTAGTTACACTATATACTAGTATACAGATTATGCTTCATCTGAATGCACCACGGATCAGAAAAAAAAAAATTGTGTAGCTTATTTCAGATAGAGAAATTTTCTACTGTGAATATTGCTATCCCGTAGGGGAATATGCCAACATTTGAACCTTTGTTTCACACACTCTACTAGGAGCAGGGCTGCCATCAAGAAAAAAAACTTCACAGTAATCCCACCCTCAGAAATCCTCTGGAGAACTTGCTGCTGAGAAACCCCATCCTGAAGGCTGCCAGAAGCTCTAATCAGCTAATATATCAAAGCTCTAGTGTAGCCTGTCTACTCCCCCAGTCTCAGCAAGAGTTAAAATAATTCTCAGGGGTCAATCTAAGAATAAGCAGGAAAATATGCATTACTACACTCTGCAAGACTGTGAATGGATGACGGTGATCAAGTCCATGCTTTGATGCTGCATCCAGTACATTCTTAGGCATATTTCAAATTCTGAATTTCTGTGAATTTAGCCTCGGCACAGTAAGCCAGAGGTGCAGAGAGGCATGTGGCTTACTCACATGCTTTGTGCCAGGCAGGCATGCTCTCATTTTTTTGCCTTTGTTGGCATCCAAACAGGGCAAACTGTCACTTTAACAAAGCAGTCAATTTATCATGGATGGAGAGGGGAAACTAGATTTTTACAGTCAGGAGACATTTCTTCCTCTTTCCATTACGAGCCTTCAAAAGGTCACACTTCAAAAGGTTCCGGCCAAGGAGTCCCTGTCAGCATCAGGCTTAAGGGGCACATGTGACTGTTGCTGTACAGCTCCTTCTCACTGGTTTTACACAGTTTCTCAGATATGGAGGTGGATTGTACCCCTAATTACACATTCATCTTCGTAAATCCATCTGAGTTAATGTTCTCGGAATATTAAGTCATTCAGCTAACAGCAGAAAACAACAACAAAAAGGATTCTTCCCTGGGATAACACCTTTCTTTTTTTGTCTTGTGCAGAGTGAATAGTAGTTTCAAACCCAAACACCCGAGAGGCCACCAGTTTTTCACATTCTGCAGAGTATATGATTAACTCCAGTTTGCCTGAAGCCATCAGAGTACTGAGGAGCAGCCACTTCTGGAGCACAACAAACACTGTACCCAAGTGTTTGTTTGAGGATCCTCCCCCACCCTGAACAAGTAACAAGTAAAGTTCAATCTCCTTAGGCACTAGAAAAACCCACAGACATTCAGTTAAGTGTAGATTCCCTTTTTCAGGAACGCTGTTAATGATATAGGCTGTAATATCTTTTTTTTTTTTAATTGCTTTATTTTATTCTCTACCACCCTGGTAAGTGTCTTTATTGAGGAAGCAGCATTATCCCAAGTTAGACTTTGGTACTTTCACACAGTAAAAGTGACTTTCCAAAACAAGTAGCCAGGAGCTCTGTGCAGAAATTGGCCATTCGACTCCCAAAATTCAATGTGGATGAAGATTCCTCCCAGACAAAAGGTGCCCTCACAGAAAGCTTTTGCTGCCCATAGAGTGCCAAGAGTGGCCCACCAAGTGCACAAGAGAAATGGAGGATCAGGGCTTTCTTTCCTGGGTGGAACGGCTTTCACTGAGGCTACTTTTGGAAAATATTATTTCTCAATTGAACCAAAGCAACCCTGGAATATCCTGTGTGAGCAAGTGGGATTGCAGGAGGCTATAGGTCATTATCCTTGGATGTATTTTACACAGCAGATCAAATAGCTGTAAATTATCCCTGAGGTGGGCAAGATTAAGTCAGATAAGAGCAACTGTTGTGGTCATGCAGAATTTCAAGGTTCTGTTCCAAGTCCAGGCTTTTTGGAAGCCAGTGATTAAACACTGGAAAAAATGTGAAATGTTTCAGATAATTAGAACCATTTATTCACTGGGAAAGGGCATGAACTGCATTTTCTTAAGGAAAAGCGAATATAGAAAGACTACTACCAGCTTGGTTGAACTGCAAAAGCACATCTTCCCTGTTAAGGTTAGATGATTCCTATGTAGGGTAGTAGACAAAAGGACTCTTGTTGGTTGCTTGCTATCTAATGTTTATTTACCACCTATAATGAAGTGTGGCATAAATGTAAAGGAAGTGGTATAGTGTAGAAATTTTCTTAGTAGGCATTTGTGTAGTCGAAGTCTTGGCTGAGTGCTTGCAGTAAAAGTTAATTGTGGGGCAACCTTTGCTTTGCATACTGAGAACATAAACAGCTGGAGGTCTATGTGAAATCTGGATGTAGCACTCCAGCAGTTTAAGAACCATCTGCAGTTACTTTCATTCATGTCTTCCTCTTAATCGTCCTAATGATTAAACAGTATATCCTCCAGTGGAAACAGTAAAATACCACAAGCCATTGATTCTGAATTAGGAATTCCTGCATCATATCAGTAATTTATAATTAGTTTATAGCAGGGCTTTTAAAAACATCTATTTAGAAAGATGTCCAGTTTAGATTAAGACATAAAGAGGCAGCCTGTTTAAATAACTTGAAAATCATTTCAAATCTCTGTCCAAAACCAAATGAAATTGAACATGAACACACTGGGGAATTTAGTCACCTTCTTTACTCCCCATTTCTCTTCCTCTGCATGTGCTCATAACTAGAGACAGCTCAGATTAAATCTACATGTAAACTTTATGTCTGGATCCAAATATCCTGTCTCAAATAGCACAAATCACAGTCCCAGATCCAAATGTCCAAGGGAAAAAAAGCCAAAAAACAACAAGCATTGGATGTTAATGCAAATCCTGGGAAGCATGAGGAGTTCTAAACCAGCTTGCTGTAAGACAATGAGCGTGAGCTCAAAATTGAAGCTGAACTCTGAGCCACATATGAGCTACAGATTCCTGGGTTATTTGCACAGCTCACTGCTTATAAAGTAAATTTTTGTCACATTTGGTTTGGAAAGGAACATGCAGAACCCGAAATGCAGCAGCCCTACACGCCAGGCATAACTGGCCCCGCAGGACTTGAAACCACTCAAAGCCCAGCCATGGGAGGAGGTGACAGGGTGACTCTCTCACTCCAGGAGCCTCTGCCAGCACACCTCTCCCAGGGCTGGGAGGGACAGGGGATGTGGTCCCTTTGCTGAAACACAACCTGGCCTTAGAGGGAGGAGACCACAGGCAGACCCAGGCTCCCCAAAATCAGTCCTTGATGTCAGCCCTTGAGGCAGACTGGCCAGCTTTGGGCTGTCTCTGAGTGCTCTGAGCTGCTCTCCCACCTCACTCAGCATGGAATGCTCTTACCAAACCTACATTCAGTGTCAAGCAGTTATCCACTATTTCCATCTCCACTGATGCTGCCACAGGCATACTTGCCTTATGAAAAGAAATTCACCATTCAGATACTGCCTTTTACCCCCATAGCCTAAATACTTCTCTCCTGTCTACTTGAATAGAGTAGGAACCGTGGAACAAACCTCTTAAGTGGTTTAAGAAAGATTTCAGCTCAAGAAACAGCAATCTGCAAGGAATGGGTTATGATATAGGCTGCATCAGTATGCTGATGGTAAATAATAAGAATATATTACATATATCATTTATATACATGTACCACTAAACTGCAAAAGGAAGAGTGATATATATTGCTCAAATAACGAGAATGGACACCAGAAGTATTTGTTTCAGAAGAAAGCCAGGAAACAACCTGTACATCCAGAAAACAAATGTGGAGGCATTCTCGTATGCCTAAATTCTGGTTCTAAATTCCAACCTAGCAAATTTGGGTAGAAAGTTTGAGGGAAAAAAAAATGAATTTTGCCACAACAAAAATTATCGGTTCTCAAAAACACTGTATTATTTCAAAACCTGTTTAGAAATTATCTTATTTGGAGAAAAATAAGTTGAAAATGTTTAAATAATACTAAAGCTACTTTCTTTCAGCAGGTTTTGCTGCAACTTCCTAAATACTCACTTGACTTTACAACCCATTGCTATGCCCTAGCTAGATCCTTTTATTTCTCTTACAAGTTCAGCCCATTGGTCAAGTCTTTATCACTTGACCAAGATCTTTGAGGATTTAATTCTGCAAATCATTGATATTCTGGCCCCAGTCTACAAAGCACTTGGACAGACATTTGGCTTCAGTGAAACTGCTGATGGAATTAGAGTTAAGACTTGAGTACTGGTTTTGGATCAGGGCCAGAGAAGATTTTTCTTTGCAGGATTAAGTCCTAAATCTCCCTCCAGAAGTGGTTCAGTTCCAGTTCTTTACCCATTGTTTTGTTCTCTGAATTTCTTCATTTGCTTTTTTCTTTTGGATGAAAATCAAGGCCTAAGGCCTGATTCACTCATATATTGTTGCTCTTTTACATGAACATAATAACTTCAATGAAGTGTCTTAAATCAAATCTGGGAAATTATTATCTGGGTGAATGAATGTGTTCATGCACTGCTGGTTTCAGACAGCTGGTCACTAGGAAAAAAAGTCTTTCCCTCTGTAGATCCTGCTGTACAGTTGCATAAAACTGTACCAAAGTATAATTTTCCTCCTCTTTGTCATGAGAAGGAAAACAAGCACAGGTTCTTTGCCAACAAGCTCTTCCTGGTAACAAGCATAAACCAAGAGGACCTAAACAAGGAAGAGAAAAAGGAAATTAAAATCCATTACTACACTCCAATAAGCTTTAGAGGCCTGCATGTTTATGGGAGATGATTAACTTCTAGATGTAGCAAGTCTAAAAAACAAATTCACAATATTTCTGGCAAAAATCACTGAGGTAGAAATCTGCAGTATGCTAGGGAATAAATTCTCATTCACCTGTGAGGCATTGACAGAATTTCTTTTCCTTTATTCTAGTTGAATTCAAAACATATTAAAGTCAGCCCTTCACATTGCTCTAGACTTCAACTCCCATGCAATTTTACCTTGTTTTTCTGTTTGAAATTATTTGACAAAATTTTGTGAAAATCTTATCATTTCCATAGGCTACTATACTTGACACCATCACGTTGCACATTGATGGACAAAACATGCAGAACAAGTGACACAATCTCTTGACTTCCATATCTCTCCATAGCTCTGACAATAGCTCAGTCTGAACTTCAGCATGTGAGTGAATTTGCAGGTCACAGCAATTTTTGCAGTTAAATACAGCAGTAGAAAGTAATCACATCTCATTGCAAAGTTGGCCAAAGCTCATCTCAGACATGCTGTATAAAAGAAAAATTACATAAGAAGCAAAGCAAATCCTTTCAAAGTCAATTTTGATTTAAGGAGAATGCATCATCTGGCAAAACCTCCATTCCTTATTTATCAGCTGAAAAACATCTTGCCTAATCTAGTAAACAGCAATACCAGCTCAAGTTAATTTTAAGGCAAATGATTCTAAGCAGATTGTTTTTACTTGCATCTTGACAAGAGTGCTAGAATTTTAAATACTTAGTATTTTTATTATAAATGCAAATTGCTTATAATGTAGTAAATCATTGATTAATCCTGATTTTCTTTAATATGTTGAGCACTTAGTTTCTCTTTTTTGAAGGAGTATTACTTGACTATCCTTCAAAAAAAACAGATGGTTATTGAGCAGGTGTATCTAGGTACATATTTCTGTGAGCTAAGAACGCTTCTGGATAAAGTTACTATAATTAAAGATTTTCACACATGATCCCTCAAACAAAATCTGCTTTGGTAGAAGTCAATGATATGATACATGTTAATTCTTTAATGTTAACATTAATACAATCTTGTTCATGTTTTTCCTGCAGTGTGTCTTGACAAAAACATGCAGTGGGGTAGCCCTCAGCAAGCAAAGCAAGCTGAGCTGGTCCTGGAATAGGTGGATCTTAAGAGTTAGTGAAATACTAACATCGACAGATCCTGAATAATATGATCAGTTCCACTGTCCTGCTAGAGCCAGGGCCCAGATAAGCAGCCCACATTTATACTGATTTGTGGAGATACAAGAAGATATGCTTTGTGTTGCTGGCAGATGGTTTCTATCTGCCTTTTGGTAGAAGCAAGGCAGACTACAACTGCTGGGGCGTGCTGGGGCCTTGTCTTGACTTGCATCAAAATACATCTGGACATGCCCACAGCCTGGAAATCTAAAGACTATTCCCAGGTTCTAGAGTCTGGGTGTAGCCTAATTGAACCAGAAAGTAAAGAATAGGTTCAAAAACGTGTTCAGAAACCTGAATTTCTATTCGTGTTCTTTCAAGAGCTGTAATTAAATATCTGTTTGTCTCCACATCCCTTCCTACAGGTTACAGACACTGCTGTGGCATCTTTACTACATGCAACTCCTACAAAGAAAGCTGCTGCCTTTCATAGCAGCTGCAGTTCCCAAAATTATTTGAATTGTCTCTCTGCTTGTCAGGTATTGTGTTACTAGTCTTTTCTGTGTAATTTCAGATCAAATATGCATTTTGTGTGCCGTTTAAATATATTACATTAAAAAAAATGCACACAATATAAAATTCCAGATTTAATCTGTCCAAAAGCCTTCATAATTTACCTTCACTAGGTGTATACTCAGTGATACATTTCTTAATTATATGATGCAAATGACTACTTTCCCCCTGCAACCCAGCCTTTTCCACCAAGCCTCCCCGTGAAGGACTTTGCCATTGTTGCATGTGGTCCACCTAACAAGCACCTCCCTCCCAACAACATGTTCCTGAAGCCATTAGGGCTAATTACAGTTAAAAGTAACCAACAAAACATGCCTGCTGGTAAAGACCACAGCTCCAGGACTGGATTTCACAGCCCTAGAAAAAGTGAGCTCTAACCGACAGGCTCCACTAAGGAGGAGTGCAGCTGCAAAATACCTAAATCAAGGTCAAAATTCAACCCCTCTCTCTTCAAAGCCAGCCTGTGTGCTCCCACACCTTCCCTCTCCTGAAACAGTCAATCCTCTTTGCAATTACACTTTACACTTTGTAAAAAAGTATATTCCAATAGCTGGAAAACGTCAGACTTTTCATATTTTTAAACCCTTCAACCCTGCCATCCAGGTCTTCAAAACAGCCAAAGGGAGAATGAATTAGTTCTTTTTCAACAATGAAGAAATAGACAACTTTGGACACATGTGAGTAATTACGTATTTTGAAGGATAAACAACCAAAAATAAAAACATGCCCTTTCAAAATACCTAGTAATTGTTCTTTCATCTGAAAGAAAAACTAATATATTGCTAAATGAACAAGAAGCTTAGTTGTGGGTGAATCTTGGAAAGCAAAATTTTTATGTGATATCTGAATCATGTAATTTCTGTGAGTTGTACTCCAGCCTACTCTGCTTCTATCACAAACATACCCCTGGTTTTGGTCATTTATACTTCTTACAGAGGAGAAGAAAAGAAACAAGGCTTTTATCCTAAGAAACTCTACTGCAATTATTTTTATTATTTTATTATTTACTCCATTTATAGGCTGTTAGTCTGTCATTAGCAATTGGTGAAAAATTTTCCTATGCATAAACAAAGCAAGCCTTATGGCAGTTAGTGCTATCTTTAGAAAGCTATTAATTTTTTTTTCTCTATTCCTGCCAAAGCATGACCTCTTTCTTATGATACAATTATTATAATTTTGAATATTATCATTACAGTCAACCCGTGTAAGCATGCAACTTAATCAACAAAAATTACATAAAGGCATTGAAATACATAAAATTCAACCTCAGACCACAGAATTCTAGAATAATTCAGGTTGGATGTCACCCCAGCAGGTCCTCCAGCTCAGCCTCCTGCTGAAACCAGGTTCCACACTGAATTCAGACTTGCTTGCCCATGGCTTTCTTGAGCTGGGTTTTAAAAGTTTGCAAGAACAGAGTCCTCAACCTCTCTGGGTACCCCTTTCCAAGGTCTGATTGTCCTCAGGGTGACATTTTTCCCCTTTATGTTAAGCTGGAAGCCTGCACCCAGTATTGGCTTTTGGAGTCTAACCCCGCTGAGCTTCAAGGTTAGACAAGCTCAAGTGTGTTCAGGGACATGTGACCACATGACATGATGTGAAACAACTCCTAAATTTGGGTGTCATCCTTGCACAGGGCTGTGCTAATCTCTATCCTCTTCCAAGTTCAGAATATGCATGCTAAAATGAGCCACAACCAGCACAGGCAACTTCTTTGCTTTGCACCACCAGTGCAAAGGTAATGTACCTTATTTAGTCTGTGACAAATACAGGGGATAAAATTACCATTACATTCTAAAACACCGAATGTGTAGGTTAATCCTATCATACAATAGGCTAGATAGGCTAGAAATAAAAACATGCTTTGTACATTGCAGTGATTGTTACAGTCATTGCAAAGAAAAAGAAAAAAAAAGAAAAAGAAAAAAAAGAAAAAAGAAAAAGAAAAAAGAAAAAGAAAAAGGAAAAGGAAAAAGAAAGAAAGAGAAAGAGAAAGAGAAAGAGAAAAAGAAAAAGAAAAAGAAAAAGAAAAAGAAAAAGAAAAAGAAAAAGAAAAAGAAAAAGAAAAAGAAAAAGAAAAAGAAAAAGAAAAAGAAAAAGAAAAAGAAAGAAAAAAGAGAAAAGAGAACGAAATGTCAGAAGATGTAGGACCTGGGACTTAAAGGTGGTGCTTAAATGTAAATGCTGCTGTCTGAGACCAATAGCATCAGAGAAAGACCTTCAGTAAATATAGTTCAAACTCAGCCACTGAAACCCTATTGTTAACAAATGTTTCCAACACTTTTTTCAGATACTCCCAGATACTCATTGCATGGGGTTGACAAAGCTTTTCAGAGTTCAACTATTAAACCAGGCAGACATAGGATCTGAAGCTTCTCCACCCCATTTTTTTTGGAAATGCTCACTCTGACAGTGTTACTGCCCTGATAACAGAGGGAAAGCATTTCTTGTTATGATTTGGCTACAGAGTTCTGCTTCACTCTCAGCAGTTTGAAACCCAACACATCACAAAATAGCTATCAATGGTCTGGTGGTTTTGGTTTTGTTTTCTTTTTATTGTTATTCTTCTGTTTTTCTTATGTATTTAATGAAAATGTTTAAAGAGTTTTGGTAAGGTCCCTGTCTAGAAATTTCCTCTGTGTGGCAGGAGATGGCTGGCTATTACATTTCAAAGATACCACATGTAGCATGCAATGAACCTTTTCCAATAAATTCAGAGCTCATATGTAACAACCATTTGTGATTGGTGTAGCCATTAATAAATATTTCTAGGAGTCTGCATTCCTGCAGACCATCCCCTTACCTGGCACAGGAGTGGGAAGACACCTAAGGGAGCTGTGAGTCTTAGGAAGCAAAGGGATTAATTCCAAGAAATTAATTTTATAGAGGGGGGCTAAACATCATTTGTAAGCAGTGATCAGGAGATGCTTCTGTCAAGAGTTACATGAACCAGAAATCAAGCTCTGCAGGTGTCCTGAGTTACCTGGAGGAATCCTTCCTTTTCTACACTGACAACAGAGCAGCACTCAAACAGATGAATCTCCCTTCCCAAAAAAAAAGCCCTTCATAATTATGAAACCACATCCCCAGCTTTTGGTTGTTTACAGGGTAGTTAAAATATTAGGGTTGTTTTAGGCTGGTATACATGGAAAGCATGATTTAATGAACAGCCCCACTGATAGTGTTGGTTTTGCTCTGCAAATTTTTGTTCATTAATACAACCTTCCAATTAGTCATGTGAAAAATGAGCACAATCAGGAAAACACTAAAAAATAGAGGATGAGTGTTCAACAGTGGCACAAATAAAAAAAAATAAGGGATAAATTTGCACCCCATTAAGGAAATTTCAGTGCATGTGTAATCTTAAGAGCTCAATATATTTCTTCCATAGCATTAATCTAACAGCATTTTAATAGTTCAAAGCAGCAACTACACCAGGTTTCTCTAATTATCACACAGAAGCAGCTTAAAGCAAATAATTGCTTTAAATTTCTTGGTACCGTCAATAAGCAGTAACTTCATCAGTGTTTTAACACAGTTGAAGGGCTGTAAAGAATAGACTGCTTCTTCTCTTGGAAGGTAAATTTTTACACTGGATTATTTTCAGAGATTATTTTTAGTTTGGCTGGATAGTTAGCAGAGTTTTGGTGCTTGCAAGATTTATATAAATCATGGAAGAAGGTGGCTTAACGATGCAGATGGCACAGGGCCATGGAATGCACATGCTGCCTGCCTTAAAAAAAGCACATAAAATGCGTTCCCCTCACCATGGCATCCCCAGGAAACCTAAAAGGGGAAGATATCTTTGTTTCATTTGAAATCCAGCCTAGGAATTCAAACTTCTAAATACAGATTGCTAGTCTGTGCCTTTTAAGAGGTGCTACCCTGAAGCCCACGTTAAGCAGCTGTGTGCATCTGGAGGTGCAGGGGTTGCCAGGGGAGTGACTGAAGTTTAGCACTGAGGACAACAGTGGACTTCCTTTAAACCAAGCTGTCTACCCCATTAAGGCTCAAGAGAAGGCACAATCAACCTCTTTATTTAGCTGCAGGTGATTATGGTGACTGCTTCAGATCTTATTATAATAAAGGCAGACAGGTTTCAGTTCACCGTTAAAGTGGCCGTATAAGTTTTTGATTGCAAAAGTTAGAGGAAGACAAAACCATGAGTTAAGAGCAAAGCTTTTTGGGTGAAAAGCTCTCAGGAATTACACAGATGAAGCTTTCCAGAATGCTTCTGTTGTGGTCTGGAAAACAAAAAATTGTCCTCAGACCAAAATTATACACAAAATTGTAACAGAAACGCATTCCATTTTTATAGATTTCTCTTCTGTAAAAACAAGAATGAAAGCCACAAACTTGCCTGGTAGGTCATATTGCATAGAATATGAATGCCAAATTTTTAACTACTGGAGAGAAATCTTACACCTCCAGCTGCAGGACAGTCACTTCTTCAGAAATGGGGATGGACCTTGAGAATTAAACCTTCAAGACTTCAGGTGGAAATGGGATTTATTTGACCAATAGTAAATGTCTCCATCGGAACTACTTAAATAATTTCTAAGTCAATGGAAAAAAAAAAAAAAGATGAGTGTGCTAAACTTGATGCATGTCACCAAAATAGGTGACCAACTCTAGGAGGAGGTAGGATGCCTGTAACCAGTCTCCAGCTGGGCGAGAAGGGTTGTTGCAAGTAGGTTGTATCAGCAGTAAATTGCTAGGTTGTACTGAAACACTGGAGCCTCCAAGATGCCTTCAGAGAGAGAAGGAGATGAACTGCCTGTTAGAGGTAACTCCATGGACTGCAGAAAGTTAGAGCAGTAGCTTAGACTAGATGTGTATTAAATGGGTATACATGGATGAAATAACCCACTTACCCCCAGCTGTTTTTAACAGGATACCCATTAACAGTAACACTGAGAATGGAGACACCAGCTACACTCTCCACATATGATCATGTGGTACTCAGGCTGAAACCTCAGCCTATTTTCTGATTGAATCATGAGAAGTCACAATATAGAGTAACCTATACACAGAGAAACATTCACATCATATGCAAGATGGATGGTATGGGCTCCCTCAGTTTGGCTGCCTTCTTGAAAACACCTAGAACAGAACTGGTATTTACAAAATACTGAATCGCTGTTGTCTGAACATCAGACTGGTATGAGACACGTCAGATTCCACATCCCTTAATTAAATCATACACAAGATGAATACTGATTCAATCAACAGTAATTTTAGACAAGAGTTGGTGTTTTCGAAGCAACAGAAAACTCAGAAAGTGTGTGCTTGGGAATTCTTCATTATTATCATGAGCCCTTAAAGACTTCCCAAACAGACATCAAAAAATTTGAAACACAGCTATCTTCTAACATTTTTTACCAAAACCTTTAGGTAAGCAATTGATGAACTTCTATATAAGTAGTAATACTTAAAACCATTTATGCTATATTCATCAGTGTTACTTTACCAAAAAGAGATATCCTGCTTTGTGCACGACACTTTCAAATATGTTGGTGTCTCCTTGTTTTGCTTCAAGGGCAGCAGTGAGCTGTTGTTTTGACTTTTCAGCCTGGAACACAACAGAAAAGTCTTAATCTTTTATTCTTTGCTGTAAGGATTTTAGATTAACTCTGTCCCTAACCAGATGTAAATAGAATCTCTAAATAGAAATCATCTTGACTATGGAAAAAGTACTGGTATTTTTGTTTACAATGTCACAATTTAGAATAAACTTAACCCACACCAGCCAAAGTGTATTAAAATTCTTATAACTAAGCTATTTCACTTGATGTATTCTTTCTCAGTGCTCATTTGCACTGCAACTGCATGTATGAAGTGGCTGAACTCCAATCATTTGTGACATTACAGAAAATGTGCTGTTTCATTCCTGAGGCAGAACACCCAAGTAACAAACAAAAAACCCACAATGTACCATTGTACAGGATGTTCTTTAATCATGCAGGGATATTGCAGCTATATTCATTGCTCTAAATTATGAGTTTTCTGTAGGATTTTTTTTTCTAGATAAAGCCAAACGAAAAAATAAGTTAAACTAATTTTAAGTATTAGCTGTAAGTACTTAAAAATGAATCGTTTGTTCTTTTAGTCTTTTGTCTGACTAGCACCCAGAACATTTAATGAATTTTTAAAAAGACATTATTATTATGGATGATACCATGCTAATGAAGGGTATAGTATAGACATTAGAGAATAGTGTTCCTTATGAAGGATTCTTAATTGTATTATTGCTATCCAACTATCAGTGGATACTGAAATAATGAACAGTTTAAATAAACTAGCTACTGTTTAGTTAGTTAATCTCTATAAAAATGTTACCCTGTTTTCCATGGGATTTGTGTTTATATGAAGATGAGAACCCTGGTTAAAGAACTAGAGACTTAACCTTTAGTATTTTTTTTCTGCTATTTTAATTACTGCTTCTTATTGAATCCTTCAAGCTTTGTCATCAGTTGAACAGGGAATCCATGGGAATTTGACGTGTGCATAAAAGATTTCTGAACTTTTGGTATTACTAATTGCTTTTAAAAATTAACCCTTATAGAGTTTTCTAAACCTCACAGGATAACATGCTGAGAAATTTGGTTAACATTTGGTTAACATTTTGTTAACATTTTCTTCTTTTTCTTTGGAGGGTATCTCTGACTGCCTCTCTCATTCTATCTTAATGAACTTTTATGTTGGTTTATTAATTACTCATTTACAAATGGTGCCTAAAAGTCTTTGTCGATCCCCAAAACTTTTAGTGCACACACGGCCCCAGAAACCAGCTCACAGAAACTTTGACAAGCAATATTATAACAGTAATTAGTATACAAAAGCTAGATTGGTTAGCAATAATGATTTCCAGACAAGGATGGATTTTTTCCCTAGTGCCATCTCCTCATGTCCTATAGTCACAGAGCAGAACAGAAATGCTCAGCATCTGTTACCAACTCCAACTATTTCCTATAATGCTGGAAAAGCTCATTTCCTTCACCAGCTGTGCCCTGAACAGAGAAGGGTCTGAGGTTGCTTGAATCTCTTCATTGCTTTATGCATAATGAATTCAGGGATAGTTCCAAAAAAGTATTTAGATGATGCTAAAATGTCATAAGAGTCAAGTATTTAAGTAGTTAGTGGGGTTTTTTCTGCTCCAGAACTGGTCCCCAAATATTGTAGAGAAAAATGGCAATATAAATTCCAGAGAGTCATTCTCTAAAACAGCACCAAAGAGAAGGAATACACGGGTGCACCTCATGGCAAAATTACATAGTCTAAGCACACATGATGGATGATGAGATGAATGAGAGAAGAAATAATTCAGCCCCAACAGCCCTGGGTAGGTGAATCAGATTTGAGTTTGCAAGACCAATGGACAGCAGATCATTCAACCCTTGACTGAAAAATGTACTTACTATTTTTCCTTCAAGCTGTTTACAAGATGCCATGAATTGTGCAGAGACCATTCCAGTTGCAGAGTGTTTGGATACACAAAGCTTGGTTCCCTAGCACAGCACATTCATAGTCCTGGAATACAACTGATGGATTTGGATAGATGAAGAAAGACAAAGATTGTAAAAATATTACTTAGCATAATAGGCAGTGGTCACAACACATCTGTGGACAAACATTTGTCAAGTTGATGTTAGGGATTTTAAGGGCTATATTTGAATGTGGATGATGAATTATCTTTATGTGAGCCTGTCCCACAAGCACAGCAGACAAGACAGAAGAAAGCACAAAAGCATGTTTCTGGAGAATGTATAAACATTACTGGATTTTATAAACAAAATTCCTGTCTCTTACACACAGTGAGAAAACAAGAAAAGGATAAAAGTCTGTTTCTCTTAAAACAAACAAACAAACAAACAAATTTCATTTTGCTGTTAATGCTGTGGTCTGGCCAACATAAAAAGAAGCATTTCAGTTCTGGATAGCTTAGACAGAATAGTCAAGAAAATTATTTTCATGGTGACAATTTCTTCCCTTTTCCCCCTTTTATCTTTACCCTACCTTTAGCCAGTGCTTTGTACATGATGCCAAGCTGAATTTTGTCTTTTGTTGAAGAGTTCTGATTCCATCCCTCTCCAAACTCACAAGACTACACCATCCATAAATACCACACTATTTAGAGTCAGGATGCTATCATTTTGCCACAGAAAAGTTTTCATAGATGTAACTAAACATTCTTTATGGCAGGAACTGCTGCATTTGTCTTTGCCTTAGCCATAGGACTGCGGAGTGAGCCCTTTCAGTGACGTCTAAGGATATTCTCTGGCAGCATTGTGTATCCCCATCCTGCTACCTGGCCTTGCCTAATATTCACACAGCACCTTGCTGCAAGTGTTATCAGGCCCTTTTAGGAAGGATGTATCTATTTTGCCAAGGTCACATTCCCACAAAACAGTTTCTTGTCATACACTGTAAGACAGGCTCTGTGCAAAGGAACAGCCCACACTCAAGATTTACCTTGCAGTATATCCTTGAGCTCGTTCAAACCCTGCCCCTGAGAATGGATTTGCATCTGAATTACTCGGGTGGGAAGCAAGTCAGGATTTGATCAGGCATGGATAAAGATTCCTACTTAAAATCTGCATTAACATATGGCTCTCCTTGATACAAGAGAGAGAACTATACAGAACTATTTTAAAAGACATGAAATGGCCCCAGTAAAGAAATGGGGTGTATGGTTGGCAAGACATTCTCCTGTGAAAGGACCTATGAAGGATGTCACACAGCCCATCAGCTTTGAGTTGGAAACAGAAAAAAGGATTCAGGAGAGTGAGAGTGAGAAGCAGTAGGAGGAAGAGCGCTTCGAATTCCATTCTAGGCCGTGTCCCACAGAAATCCCGGAGGACGTTGTGGGTGTTCCAGAGAAGAAAGAAATGTCAAATCCACAGCTTGGCTTCAGAATGGGAGATGGAAGAGTGGCCTCCCACCTTTCCAGGCATGCTATGACAACTGGCACCACAGTATGTCAAAAGCAGATGTTCCTCAGTCTCACCTCTTTGAACAGGCCTGTGACTCCTCCACCCTAGGTCTAAATATCCTCCGAAGTCCCGGCAGTCATTCAGCGTCTTGAAGATATTAACGATGGCAGCAATTTCCCCTTCCCATTCTCCTGATTAAACAGAAGGAAGGAGGCAGAAAAAAGATGAGAGACGTAAAACTGCAGATGTTGTCGACACCAATATCTGGTTCCACCAGAGAATTTGAACACTGAGGCGATGATGAATTACAGTGGGATCCCTACGGCAACCCAGATTGCAATCATAATACCACTGAGGAAGAATAAGGGCTAGCATTCATTACTGTGAACACTAAATGAATTTATGACAATTTCTACTGGTCCTTTCAAAGAACATGAACACATCTGTAAGATATTAAGATGACACGGCGCTGTAACTCATTCATTAATAAAGTCTGGTATTGCACATTCGTTGCAAAATTTGTCGCAACTGTTACCAGTGGTTTTTAATTCTCTAAGTGTATGTTATTAAAACCATAACACAAATCTCTCTGGTGGGAGAGTACTAACTAATTTGCAGACTATTCTTTAGGTGGTTTATTTTTAGTCCAGTCTTACTTTGGTGAAGAAACTGAACCTCTTCAGGTTTAAAGCAAGTAGATATTTAATCATTAAAAATATGTACAACAGAGTTACAGCCACCCTGCTTTCTTTTTGATAATACATCAATTAATTTTACACTATCAAAAACCTATTAAAAGACCTCTCTGTGATCTGAGTAACTGTGGAGGGAGAAATAATACCAGAAAAGCAAACCCTAAACAAAGAGCAAACCAAATAATAACATACCAGGCTGTGATGGAGTCAGAGCAGTCACAGCTGTATTCCTGGGAGTGTGGAGTCACAGTTTGCCCATTTTTAAGGACAGATTGTCAGGATACAACCTAGTCAATGATGAGAAGAATCAAAAATTAGCAAAATTTACGCATTTTACCCTGTGCAATTGGAAGAGTATGTATTGGCCACGTGTTATAAAGCATAAGCTTTATAACCTTGCTACTCCACTTGGCAATAGTTCCCACTAAGCTGTGTGTCTCAGCTTTGCACATGTATCACTGTCAAATACACCTGATAAAAGTCTTGCTACTGCAACAAGCCCACACATCTCTGCACAAACGTGCCAAACACCTACTGAGACAGAAGGTCTGCATTAGGGCATAGCATAGAGGCATTTTCATGCATGAGATCCACAAGATATTGTGAAGAGCATCCCCTGTGTATCTCCTGTGCCCTTCAGAATGTTGAAGCCTGGATTCTGCCAGCAGCTATGCAGTGCACCTTCTAGTGGTACTAATGGGGAAGGTGCAGCTGCCTTGGCCACTCCACTAAACCTGTCCATGGGAGGCTAAACACAAACAAATATTTGCAAGATTGTGGTCTTATTTACTCCATTAGACATAAAAAATTATTAAGAATAAAGCCTGCATCTTAGAAATACATATTTGATTTTTCTTCTATATATTGAGGGAAAAGAAGTTTGGCTTCCACTCAACAAAACTTGTCACAATAAACTCAGTGTTTTATAAGCTACAGGAGAAAATATGAGAAAATGCAATATTAATTTGAAAGAGCAATCTTCATATTGACTATAAATCAAACTAACAGTAAAGGTCATTCATAATTTAATGACAAAGTTGCAATTTTTTTAAAGTTATTGAACAGATTTTTGTACGTTACTGGAAGATATTCTGTGAAAATTAAGAAAACAATCTGAATATTTCCCTGTGAACTTCTAGTGATAGCTACAAATATTTGTGTTAACATGCTATTTATTTGGTAATTTTTCTACTAGTTATGAAGTATCATCTCAGCTCCTACGAGAGTGCTGGAAGGAAGGGTGAAAAACCAGACCAGGTCACTGAGGGTTTGCTGTTTGAAGCAAGGATCCAGCTCTGACCAGGTGTGCTCTGTTCTTGAGCAATCCTCACTGCAGGTCTGGGCTGCTCTTCTACAGCAATGGCAAAGACAACAGCCATGAGTTCAATAACCCCTTCCTTACTGCAGGAATTGTACCAGAGGAATGTGTTTTCTTGTCCATGTCATCAGTGGCATGATCTGCTCTACAGTTTGTAGACACTTGGACTCACTTGCACAGAGCTGCTCAGAAGATGAAATGCCACTCAGTTCTGTAGGATTCAGAGTGTCCTAAATGACCATCTGAAATCTGTCATTCTTTTATTCTCGTGACTCTTCACAATTCTCATGCCCAAATCTTGTTTTGGAAGTTGTTGAAACCTACAGAATTGTCATCTATAATGGGATTTCCAGCTTCAGAAGAAAAAAACCAAACAAACCACGACTTCAACATTCCTTTCTTGCTCATATATGTTCTTCACATGTTAACTGTCAGGCTTGCAGTGTCCCACCAATCCTCTCTCCTACCAGTCCTCTCTCCTCTGCCATTTCAGGAATCAAGTGGCATTGGCTTTAACAATGGTAACACCTTCAGTAAAGACACCATAAGCATCCAAAATGAAAAAAATAAGCTAACAGAATTTTGTCTTTAAACAAGTAGCTCCACCAGACCACAGAGAAAGAACACTCTGGACTTTGGCAGCACTTAGATATATCTTATTAAGTCAGTAAAGTTTTATTTAGTGCTGATTGAAATTGTGAGTCTTTCTAAAATACCTCTGTAAATTGTGACTGCTTGGATGGACCTGTGTTAATCAATCATGAAACAGCATTCTGCTTTGACTTAAGAGTGTGTAGATTCATCAACATTTCCAGTTGATAATAGGGAAGATAAGCCAGTGTAGTGGTTTTCTGTGGCTGGGTTTTGGTAGGGGGAGGGCTACAGGGGTGACTTCTGTTAGAAGCTGCCAGAAGCTTCCCCTGTCTGGTAGAGCCAACGCCAGCCAGCTCCAGGATGGGCTTCCTGCCACTGGACAAAGCTGAGCCAATCAAAAGTGACAGTAATGCCTCTGGGATAACATATTTAAAAGTTATTGTGCAGTCAGAATTCTAGCCAGGGAAGAGCAGAGTGAGAACATGGGAACGGCAATGCAGACACCAGGGGCAGTGCAGAAGGAGGGGCAGGAGGTGCTCCAGGCACCGGAGCTGAGGCCCTGCAGCCTGTGGGGCAGACCAGGGTGGGGCAGCTGTGCCCCTGCAGCCCATGGGGGACCATCGGGGTGCAGAGACTCCCCTGCAGCCCATGGAGGAGCCCCTGCTGGAGCAGGTGGATGCCCAAAGGAGGCTGTGACCCCGTGGGAGGCCCAAGATGGAGCAGAGTCCTGCTGGAGACCTGCAGCCCATGGGGAAGGGAGCCCACACTGGAGCAGGCTTTTCCTGAGTGGGACTTGTGGCCCCTGTGGGGGACCCACGCTGGTACAGCTCATTCCTGAAGGACTGCACCCCATGGAGGAGTGACCCACGGGACAGCAGTTTCATGAAGAACTGTTGTCTGTGGGATGGACTCACTCTGGAGAGGTCCATCAAGGACTGTCTCCCATGGGAGGGACCCCACAGGAGCAGGAGAAGGACTCCAACTCCTATCCCTGAGCAGCAGCAGAAACAACAACTGACCACAACCCCCATTCCCTGTCCCCCTGCACTGTTGGGGGGGAGGAGGGAGAACATGGAAGGAAGGGGGGGGGAAGATGTTTTATGGTGTTTTTCAGATTTTTTCACTTTTCATTCTTTTGCTCTGATCCTGTTAGTAAGTTCAGTTAATATCTCCACTTTGAGTCTGTTTTACCTGTGATGGTGATCACTGGGTGACTTCTCCCAGCTCTTATTTCAACTCATGAATCTTTCACTGGGTTTTTTTCTCTCCTCTGTCCAGTTGCAGAAGGCAGTAAGAGAGTGGCTGTAGTGAGTACCTGGCGTCCAACCAGGGCCAACCCACTACAGCCAGCTATATCCCTTGCATCATGAGGTGCAGGCCCACATTACAGAACCTGCAGCCACAGTTTCCATGCTCTCAGCATGGCTGGGCCCAGCTCTTTGGTGGTGACTCAACTGCAGTGCCTGTGCTCCCCAAGGGAGAGGAGGTCACCTGCTCTGCCTTATTGCAAGGCTCAGTGTTGCCCCTAGGAGTCAAAAAGCCACAGATAAACTCACTGAGGACTGTGGGTAGAAACACTTCACTGCTTTGATAGGTGTAGAAAAGGAGCCTACAAAAAAGAGTGAGTTACCCTTAGCTCCATCTCAGTCAATAATTCCCACAAGCCAGCTATCCTCCTGTGCTGGGACTGCTCTTTTTCCTGGTAAAACAAGAATATATTTTTAAATATACCATAGTGCTATTTTCAAAAATGAATTAACCTGTGAAACACTATGACTCACCAAAGATGCAAGGGGAAAGAGGGAGAAATCCAGGGCACATGGCTCTGGTGGGTGGAAAGGGGTTTCTCCTGACTTCTGATGGATCAGGCTGAATTCAGACTGACAGCACACAGACTATCTGGGATCAGACCCCACGTACATTCAGCTTTGCTTCCTTTCTCCCTAATTTTCATAAAATGGAAGGGCAGAAAATGAACCTGCCCCATCATTCAGGCAGTCAGTGGAGTTATGGTCTTCACTCAATGATCTCATTACCCATTCCAAGATAATATCCATAAGCATGTTTTTTGATCAGCAGAAGTGGCAATGCCACTGAGAAAATACACCACGTCAGACACAAGTACCAAAAAAACATTGCTTATGACAAAGCAAGGTGGCCCTTGGTCTATAGGACTAAAGCCTAAGGCCTTCAAAACCCATTTTTGATAGAAAAAAACCCCACTCAAACTCAGTAATATTATGTAAAAGAAACACAGTGAGTACACAGAAAGCAAGCAGCAGTTGAAGCAATCCTGGACCAGCCTTGGGCCTGAACTATCCGAAACCTTTGCCTGTGTCCATGTTTAGTATTTACTAAAATCTTATGCCTTGGCACCAATAAAAGATTTCAGCACAAGCTGACTGCACAGCCACTAGGATTTTTAATGACCAATAAATTATCTGCTGCTTTGGAAAAGCCAGTTATCATATTTAATTTGACAGCCCCATACGGCGTGAATTCCACAGACACAAAACAAATGTCAGGCCTCGAGACTAGTGCACATTTCCCCAGATGCAAAATAGACACTCACCAGTTGCTCTCTTAGGAAGATGGAAAAAGCTAATCCCTCTAAATTATGCAAACCAAACAGTGAGTGAAGGCTTAAAGATCCAGCATTTATTTTTAACAAGTAAAACATTAACCACACTACTGCTTTTCACATCTGCCTTTTAATTTTTTTTTAATTCTTTTTTTGCCTTTCAATGATATGCAGTGAAACTATTTTAAGATCTGCTCCTGAGTGCCTGCAGCTGGCACATCTTGGAGGGAATAGTAGGTGCTCATTTCTCCTCAGATCTGTCACCCTGCCTCCTAAACGTTTATCATGCTCCTGTAGAGAGACTTGGACCATGGAAGATCTTCTCCAGTCCAACCCCTATTTAATTTTGCATCAAGGAATACAGTGAGTGGAGAGCTTTTTCTCTTATTCGCTTTGTATCTCATTCAGATCTGGGCTGGAACAGAAACAGAGGAGGAACATCCACTGAACTGTAAGTGCTTTCCAGCTCTGGTTCACATCTGTTACTAATGTATCTTTGTGTTACTGGATAGTTAATAAACATGGAAGCAAGAGCTGCCTGATAAATTTGGTCCTATAATTTCAGAAGTCGGTCCCTGGCTCTGACACGAACCTCTTGGAGAAGCTGATGTATTTACACCATTCATTTTCCACATTTGCAAATTGAAGTAACAGCACTTTCCTTTGCCGTAAGCCATGTGAGAAAGTCGGAAGAGCTCCGCGTGAAAAGTTGGTGCTACTGGAAAGCGGTCTAATGGGGCAGGCGCCCTACTGTCACTTTGCTGTCATGTGTGTCAGGACAGGGAGACACTCCGGCTCTGCGCAGGGTTGCACAGACTGGTGCTGGCGAGCAGCTCTAAGGGAGCGAGAGGGAGGGAAGGAGAATCCTTGAGACGCTAAAATAACCCGCGGGGCAGACTCGGCGCTAGCAAGCGCTTCGCTCGGGACTCGTGCAAGCGAACAACAGCCGCTCCCCCCCGTAATTTAAACGCTGCGGTACCGCCGAGCGCTCCCAATTACAGGGTTGCGTCCGCTCCTCCGAAAAAGCACCGCGCCGGGCAGCGGGTCCGGCGAGAGGCCGCTGCCTCCTCCTTGCTCGGCACCGGCACCGACACCGGCTCCGGCAGCGACACCGACACCGGCTCCGGCAGCGGCACCGACACCGACACCGGCTCCGGCAGCGCCGCTCCCGGCGGCCCGCAGGGGGCGCGGCGGCTCCGCTCGGCGGCCGCGGGCGCTGCGGGAGCCCCGCCGGGCGGGCGGAGGGGCGGGCGGACCTTGTGCCGTGTGCGGCCGCGCCGCTGCGCCGGGGGAGCGCCGGGGGAGCGCCCGGGGCTGGGGCCGGGGTCGGGGCCGGGGCCGGGGCCGGGCCGTGCCTCCCTCGCCGAGCGCCGCGCCGGGGGCACCGCCGAGCGCGGCCCCTCCGCGCTGCCGGCAGCGCGCAAAGAGGTGAGCGCCGGGCGGGGCTGTGCGTGCCTGCGGGGGCTTTTCCGCGGGTGTGGGGAGAAGGGAGGAGCCGGGAGGTGGTGGAGGGGCTTGAGGAGGCTACCGTGAAGCGGGAAGATGCGGTGCCCGCAGGGGTCGCGGAGCCGGGCGTGCCGGGCAGCGCCGGTGGCCGCAGCCGCGGGAGCCGCCCTGCGCCGGGCGGGAGGGCGGGCGGCACCTGCCGGGACCGCCCGGAGTTACGGGGCAGGCGGTGATGAGTCAATATCTGCACAGACACGTAAACCAGACCTGCGGGGCAGCAGCTCGTGCCGCAGGCGACGGTGCGGGGTTAGGGACCGGCGGGCGATCGGAGGAGGCAAACACCAGTGTTCTTCTCTCTCTGTCCCCTCCGCCCATCCCGCTGCGTCCTGAAGCAGTTCGTGCTTCTAACTGTCCGTGCAGAGTGAGAGTGATCTGATACTTAGGCTTAGGCAAAAGGAATCAGGAGCGCTACGACGTCAGACATGAATCCGGACCCTTCTCGATGTAAAGTGTCTTTACTCTTTCTTTTTGCAAGCTTTTTTTTTTGAATAGGAAAAAGCCTCAGGCTTTTATTTCAAGAAACGTGTTTGAAATGGATTTTGCTGTAGAGCAGGTAATGCTGACATAGTGAGCTTCCTACGTCACTGTTAGAATTTATGGCTAAAGTGGGTACTTCAGCACAACAGCAAACCTTCATAACACGTTGCATTCACAGGTAAAGTTCTGCCCTGTTTTAAAAGTAGAGTGAATTTTTGATGTTTAAGTCAGGGCTGAGGGTCATCATCATCATCTGAGTTGCCATTTTTTCCCCTCAAGATTTTAAAACATTCTACAGTGACAAGTATGGTTATATATTTTACTGTCCAGATTGGAGAAATCAAATCAGAGAGATGAAGTGTCAGGTGACTTGCTCAAAGTAAGGCAGTGAAACTGTGAACATAGATAATTCCCATACAGCCTGTTAAAGGTACATTACCAGCAATTCTGGCATTCTTTTGCTAACCCCATGCTTTACTGAACGTTTATGTGTGAGCACTAACTTCCTGGGTACAGATTTGCTTAGTGCAATGGGCAAGGTACAAGTGCTTAGAGGTTTTTAAGCAACTGCAGCTGAGTAATTGAAACCTTTTTCGGAACTGGAAGGCTCAGGGAAAGATTAGCTATCTGCAGGCGCTACTAGTGAGTGCTCACAGCTATTAAATAATATTCTACAAGAAGTAATTCATTGCAGTTGAGTCAAATACAGTAAAAATATGCAATTGCAACTGAAAGAGAAAGAAAGAATAAGGAGCCTTGTAAGGCAGGCACTCTGCCTTGTTGAGTACCTTTTGCAATATTACAGTGCCAGCATGAAGCAAACAGCAGTAGCCAGAAAGCTGAAGGTAGGTTTTGCACAAACAGTGCCAAATATGTCAGTGGTGTTACTGCAGTGTTTAAAGCAGGAACGGAGCATCGATTATCGTGACTATTTAAGAAAAGCAAAAAGGGAAGGGGGCGGGGGAGGGGGAGAGCCTGGCTCCTTGCAGTTCCATCCTTGTGGTATTCTTCCCCAGGCTCTGCATTGACGTCACAATGACACAGTGAAGCCAAACACAGGAGCTGGGAACAGTTCTTCTGCTTCACTTTTGATAATTGAGTGAGTTTGCCACCACCCCATTCCTTCCAGCATGGCTAAGAGTGCAGAAGTGAAGTTGGCGATCTTTGGTCGGGCTGGTGTGGGCAAGTCAGGTATGTTTGTCTTCTGCTTTTTTCTTCTGCTTGTCAACAGGCAACTTTTTCCTCCCTCTGTGCAGACAAACTCTTTGTACAAAAGGATATCTGTGACCTTATTCTTGTTAGGGCAGTCAGGATGAGGCCAGGAATTCTCTCTGCCTTGGCTTTTTATGCTATTTTCTCCAGGTTCTCCAGAATAAAAATACTTCTATCACTTTTTAAGAAAAAGCCCAACAACAAACAAACTTCCCAATCCAAATCAAACCCAATTCTCATGAAGTAAGTGGCAACATTCCTCTTTTCCAGTGGAACAGAATTAATAATATTCAGTTTGTCTCTTCATAGCTTGTGCTAGATGAAAGCATTTATATTATGATCCCTCTCCCCTAAGATCAGATCCTTTTCTAAATATCACATTACTTCTATAATAGTTGTAATTCTGGTTGATTTCCACAGGAATTTTAGACTCAACAACTCAAAGAATTTTTGTTCTCAGTGCTCTCCTGGTTTTACGTATTTGCCAGGAAGCCAAGAAAATACGATGTGTAAAGTTTGGATTTGTAGAGATCTTTTGAGAAATAAACATAGTCTGGTGAGTTCATATGGTAGAAACACAAGGGGGAGGCATAAATGTTAAAAATCCATTTCTACAGACAGCCTTTCCTTCGATGAGATAAGGAGTGTAATATGAGAGTTGCAAGCTCCCTCAGGTATTTCAGTGGTGTTGCATTAACTTGACAGCTCCATGACCACTCTAACATATCTTTGCCCCACAGGGATGAGGAAATAAGGAGACTTAGTCTAATAATGCTCCTGTGCCAGTTTGGGAACTGTAAGATGCTGTTTATTCTAGAAAAAATCTGCACAAGAGAAGCCAGGAGATAATGATGTACTGGTAAGAGCATTAGACTAGACTGAGCTGCTATCAACCATCTCCAGTTCCCCAAAGTGACTTTATATTAGACATGCCAAGATTCTGTCCCATAAATGTATTATTGTTTCACTAACTTCAGAATGGGTCGTTTATAAAAGCACGTTTACCCAGAAGGTATTTTACCAGAACACTGTCAGTGAAGTAGCTCTGTCGGCCTTCACGAAAAAAGGCGTATGTGAGGCAGAACTTCTTGGAGACTAAATTACTTATTCAAAGACAATGCAGATTAAATTCTACCTTTTTGAATAGAACACCTGAGGGAATTCTGATAATATACTGGGATAAATTTAAACTGTTCCTTCTTCCCTGCTGTGTTCACCCCACCCCTCTTTTGTATTTGTATTTCACTGTCATGTCTAAGTTTTGTAAATAACTTCAGTGGTTCTCCTTTTGGTTTATCTTACATTTAGTTGATGGTTTCTGTGGTTGTCCAGTCTTTTGACTGGATTGAAAATAATGCAAAAGAATGCTGAAGTATTTGCAGGAAACTTGAAACACTAAGAAAGAGTCCCCTTACCCTGGTATTCCTAATAGTTTGAGAGCTTGTCTTTAAAAACTACAAAACTACCTGTTAAGTGCTCAGTTAAAGTGCTACACCAGCATAGGATCAGCAAGAGCCTTTTTTTACCTGTTGCATCCTTTTTGTAGATTTCAATATACTAGGATTTTGTGGTAAAAATGTTTTCCTGTGGTCCTGGAACCGGGTGGGAGATAAAAGAAATGAAAAGCCAATAAAAACATCCTAGTCCTTCAGAATCCTCCTCCTCTTTCCTTTTTTTTCCACTTGACATGCAAGGAAATATTACATAAAATATGACTAAGGTCTCCTCTTTTGACTGTGACCACGTATGTGAATCTGTGTGGAAATGAAGGCACAAATAAGTGGGCAAGAACAGCAAGGTGAATTTAAGGGGGTGGAGCACTATCAGCTACCTCCACAGAGCACCAGCTGTGCCTCCCAGATTCTCCAGCTTGCTTATGAAAACCCCTCTTGTACATTCCCATAAAAGGATCCAGTTTCAACAGCTCAGGCAACTCCAGAGAAATAAGTGTGTCTGTGTATCTGTGTGTGTGTGTGTGTGTGAGGGGGGTGGTGTCTGAAAATACCTGTTTGCCTGTAGCCAACAGTAACAATAGTGGGAGCTATGAAAGTGCTAAAAAACAGAACTGGACAGAAAGTAATCTCCAGATAGCTGGGTCTGATTGATAATACCCTGCTAGATAGTGTTGATACTGTCTTTTTTTTTTTTTTTTTGGTGTAACTGTGTAGTTCCCTATTCCTGTGACCAGTTTGTAATGCATTGTTGAGGCAGGATCCTGTGACCATAGCTTACTGGAATAGACTTGGCCAGACAGCTGAAAGATAAGCCAGACTGTAGAAGCAAGAACGTGAGGCAGAATGCTGGAACATACCAGATATGTGCAATGAAAAGGAGATGTTGGGTGATAAATAAGGCCACTATAATTGCCAGAAAATCATGCCAAAATATGGTCACTGGCTTGCTTTCTTGGCTTATCTTCATTTGCTGAGGAAGAGCCAGGAATTAGATTCTTAATCTCTAAGTGGCTTCACCACCTGACAGCATCTGTGGAGTTACAGACACAGCTCTTCTTCCACTTCCTGACTGAGACTTTGGATGAGTGAGTCAAAGCATCTATGAAGAAAGAAGTGTTGTGCTTCAGGACATGTGGACAATTAAAGCTGTCCCTCCTACACTATGAAAGTCATTAGACCTGTTACCATTACTGGGAGCTGAGGAATGTCCTAATCTCATCAATGCTAGACATCTGTTTAAAGGGGTGCAAGATTCCTTGTTCTACAAAGTAGTCCCTTCCAAGACTCTTTCAAACATGAGGTGAACACTGTTCACAAATCTGAGTAGTAACAGTAGGATCTCAAAAGAGTTAAAGCCAGGGAAGATAAAACTTTTCTCCACTTTCTTGCTGCTTATAAGTTTACACGGTTCAAAGGTTTAAAAAACAAACAGGAGGCAATGGCAAGTGTGAGTGTCAGGTTTTCACTGTTCTCCTTCCTTGCCTTGTCTCCTCCTGCCTGCTGGGGAAGGCCAGCAGAATGGCTAATTGATTACCTGTCCTGTTTTGGTTTTTTACTTAATGTAGACCTAAACCTTTCAAATAGAAAAAAAAGGAGCAAATCAGCTCAGAAAGGGGCACACAAGAGTGGCCCTATGTAGTTACACTGAGTAATGGGCAAACTCATCAGGTATGAGCATCCCAACCTGTGGACTAGATGCTCCTCCATTCACCCAGTTCTTAATGTATTAAAGTTGCATAAACATTGCTTTAAACTAGCTGAAAAAAAGCAGATGAGGAGCTCTGCCTGAGCCAAGGAGGATTTTGCAGCTGCTTCACTCGGGAAGAGGAGGAAATGCTCTGTGGGTGGGAAGGTAGATTGCTAAGCCCTGCTATAGATAACAGAGCTGTACCTCCTAATTTGGGCTAGAGTCAAGTGGCACTGAGGAGGAGAGAGCTTTTAAAGTCTTTTTCTTTATGCCCAAGAGGAGCTTGGATGGAGCGGAGAATTAAAGTTGAAGTTAATTACTTAAACATTGCTGTTTAAATTGTTCTTCTGCTGGATCCTACAGCTTCATTCCTATGGTAACAAAAATTAGAATTTCCTAAATAGCTCCTTGTAAAATTACAGTAGTAGCAATTAATAAAGACTCGAAGCCCTTGTTCTTCCATGTTATTACAAGGTACAGTATGTGCTCAGAAAGCTAAAGAGGAGTGAAAATCTATGAACCAGGAGCAGAAAAATAGGGCATATACTGGATAACACTGCATGGCTGATGCTTTTCCACCTCGTAACTCAGTTGACTATGAATGCTCAAAATACATCTGCTTAAGAGCCTTTATATTTTGGCCAAAAAAGAGACAATGTCCAGCTGCAGCATGAGCTAACCAACTTGCCTTTTTGCTGTGTGTGTGCCAGGCTGACTACTATGGTTTGCCCAGCCATAGGCAAACACAGTTCTCATGTGTCTGGACAGGCCATGCAGCTACACACGTGATATGGGACATGGAAGTTTGTGTGGGTTCTACTGGTGTTAAAGCAACAGGGAAGATCCTAAAGACCCCACAGGCTTCCCCCAGTAAATGTGCCAGGTATGCAAATCACTTTTGCTTATGCAATCAGATACATGAGGCACAGGGCTGTTGTCACCTTTCCATCCTGCAGTAGCTCAGATGCTTGCATTTGGGCAAAAGGGTGACCAGTAAAGGGGCTTTAATAAGTATGATATGGCAAAGAGCTTGTCCCATCACAGAAATTAAGATCTCACCAACTCCAGTCATTTTAGTGTCACAGTTGGGAAAGCTGTGAGCAAACATATATTTGTATCTGTTGGTTTATGCTGTTTTCCCTGACTAACCCAGGATGAAAGTTTTGCAAGTTCCTACAGAACAAATTCAAGTAGGAGCCGAGCCAGAGAGGCCTTCAACAAATCTGTGGGGTTTTTTTTGTTATTTGGTGATATGTTTGAGACATTCTATCAGGGATCACTTCCTAATTGCAAGGTCTGGGCATGTGGGGAACAGAACTGAATTCAGTGTCACCCCACCCCCATTCAAAAAATCATGTGGGTTACTGGGAAAGAAGCCCAAAGCGATTTTTCTACTTCACAAAATCCCTGTTCATATATTTTCCCCAACTAATTTCATTTCAGGGACTTTTGGGGAGGAAACATGAGTTATTAAGGAGCGATTAGTTATCAAACTCACAACTCTACTAGTAAGGCAAGGAAAGCTACCACATGAGCTTCAAAGTCCGTGCTATAACAGTTGATGTATCAAAGGAGAATTACTGTAATAAGGTGTCTCTGAAATCCAGAAATGTGGTTGGAAAGAGACTCTGGATTTTCTGTTGTGGGTTTTGGCTTTTTCCTTGTGCTAATGGAATAGATCAGTAGCCTTTTTTTCCTTTGTTCTTAAGGATGGCAGTGACAACCAGATGCTTAAGTGATAATTCAGTGATCAGGTTTAACACCCACTGTATTAATTGTCCTGTATTATTTTGCTAGTAAAGTACTCATTAAACACTCCCACTTTTTGCACCCTCTGGTTTTACACTCTTCAACCAGCCCCAGGTTTTTGAAGGTGCTGTGCATGTACATGTGTGTGTACATGTACTAGTAGAAATGTAACAGTAATTAGTTCGCTAATTTTGAGACTATTTCTTTGTCAGCAAGAATGCAAATATGTCTTGCTGGAGCAGGTAATATTCCAAGCAACCAGTTGCATTAACATGACCTTTCCATGCTCCTGTCCAGTGGATGATGCTGATTCTTTTATAGAGAGTGAGCCTTGGGTTTATGGATCAATGAAATAAATTACTGTCACCCATGAATATGTCTCCATGCTGGCAAGGAGAGGGGCTGCTGATGTAGTGGCCCCAAGATGTGCAGTTTTGGGGCCAGGCAGGGTGTACATAGCCAAGTGCAGGGCCCTACTGTGATCAGCAGTACCTGCTGGCCCCCCTTACATGCTGCTTGAAAAAGCCCCACTGTTCTTACCACACAGACACGAGCTTTTTAGTCAACAGTCTTTCCTGGACTTTCTCAAACTGCATTTGTTGATTCTTGTCGTGCTAGAACTAAAGAGAAGGAACACCAGGAACTTGGGCTAAAGTTTGCTCTGAGTGGCAAGACCGTCTGCTTGTATCTGTTACCTCCTCCCTTTCCTCTGCTTGTTTGCCTGTCCATGGTTCACTATAGCCTTGCCTTTGGTGTAGAAAGCATTCATGCTCTGCTCGGTGTTAGATCTTCCTTCTGCCTAACCATGAAATAATAAAAAGGCAGAATTTCTCTAACCAAATGCCAACGTTGTTCATTCAAGCATCGCTGCCTCCCCTGTTCCATCTCATTTAACTACATGTGACATCAGCTCTACCTGTGTCCCCTCTGTGCAGCTGGTGGCAGCTGTTAGAGCTAAGACTAGTCCTGCTGTTCCTTGTTTCTGTTTAGGTTGAGCTAAATATAGCCTGCTGTTTGATTACCGGGAAAGGAATGCCAGGATTCAAGATTTATGTCTGCAGCACAAGTTTTTCTCTAGGCCTGTGCCTAGCCACCCCCTGCAGCTCTTGCCTTGATGAGATAGCCATCCTGCTCACTTCTGTCTCCTGTGATTTTGCAAAACACAACTGTAAAGCTTCCTGGTGGAGTCCCAGGAATGCTTGCAGTGTTTTGGTCAGTCTGCTGTTCCCCACCAGGGCACTGCTGTGTCCCAGACTGCTGACCTTCACAGGTCCTTTCAAAAACACCAAGATTTTTATTCTTCCACAAACTTTTTGTTTATCTGGAGTCCCTGCCTACCCCTTGCCTTGCATGTACTTTTTTTGCCTTCTTTATGCTCAGCTGTCACCCTTGCCTTTCCCCCTGTCTGTTTAGTAAATGTTGCCTAAAGCCTGCCTATGGTGAAATGGGTTGTAATTTACATAGGAACTTTGTATTTACAGTTGCCTTCCCAACCTCCTCACTTTGTGCTTCCTTCCATCTCTGTTTCTCATCCCCAGCCCCTTCGTTCCTCTTTGTCCACACTGTGAGTGCATTGTGCATCATTAAAGGCTCAGTGCACGACATCCAGATGAGCTAATCCTGGCAGCAGTGATGTGATGCAGCAAAGAACAGTCGCTCTGAAGTGGTTCCTACTGTCCTGGAATCCACTCCCGGGTTTGGACTTTGAGGATTTTCCAATCTTTGACTGCTCCAGGCACTCATTGTGTGAAGCCAACTTCACACAGGTTAAAAATGGGAAGCAGCGTCTATCTTTACGTAGCTAGCCTTGATCATTACCTATTTTGGCTTTGTGGCAGAGCAGGAGAAACAAGTTATGACTGTATTTCTCAAGCAGGCTTTCTTTTTCTGCGTTTGTCGTTGTGCCTTTTACATTTACAGAACCCAAAAATTCTTAGGTGTATGAAAAACTGACACTGTCCTAAAGTAGGAGTATCAATGAAATGCTTTAAGCTTCAGCTGAGCCCTGGTTACAGGGCTGGGAATAGCTGCTGTTGACTGAAGGTGTTTGTACCCTCTCACCACATGCCTGGCAGGCATTCCCAACACTGTGGTGAGCAGGAGAGCAGAGGAATTCTTATAAGATAGCAGTGGGCAAGGAAATTGTGGCATCCTCATCCATTTGCTGCTTTTATTCCAAGTCTGTTCTTGTTCAGCTTTACTGACATTCTTTTATATACCCCGTGCTGCAGAGGCAGTTACAACTTTGGGTGAAGGCACCCCTCAGCTTTCCTCACCTCTCCACACACAGTTTATGGGGCGCCGCCAGAGCACTCCCCATTGCCATTCCAATAGTTACAGGACTCCCACCTCAGCAGCTCTCAGCCTGGCCTGCTGTTTGAACCCACATTTCTTTCCATTCACAGCCCCTTCTGTTTTCATTGACTCTTACCTCTTCCTGGAGACAGAAAAATAACTGAGAAGGGAGGTGAATCTTTTTCTATTGACTTTTCATAATTCTGAATGGGAAAAGCCCTTTTTGTGAATGTTTCCCACCAGGTAGAGCGTTTATGCTGCTGGAGTCCATCTGCAGCTGTTACAGTTTCTAATGGGTTTGCCATGTAGGTGTTGGGAAATGCCATAAATTATGGCAGTGACACTGTAGATAACTCATATTCTGTGCATACAGGATGAAAAGATGAATGGCAAGACAAGCATGAAACTCTGGGGAAGGAAGTAGTAGATGTACTTAACATATGTGCAGCTTTAAAATGTCATAGAAATTGGCTGGAGTTTCCAGCTGCTTTTCCAGAAATGTTAGGCAGTAGTCTGCACACAGGAAAATGAGGGAATATGTTGAAAACATCAAGCCTGGTTTTGAAAGCACGTGAAGCTGCTGACTTTCACAGGTTGTTTTACTGCTGCCGCCCTGGGGTCGGTAGAAAAGAAGCTGCAGAGGAGCAAGAGCAGAGGCCTGAGGCATCAATGCATTACCACGTGGGAACTGCTTAGATACATAGCTTGAAAAGTTTTCAAGCTGGAAGAATGCAACTGGACAATGCATAGGATATACTCCCCCAGGGAGGGAATTTCTTTAGTGCTTGAACAGCGCTGTAGCTTTCCAAAAGGCTGAGGGGACAATGGCCACCACCATAACCCTGCTGCAAGGTGTGCGACTGCAACTGTGGTGAAGGAAGGAAGAACCTGATAGCCTCAAGTCACCAAGGGAATTGTGACTCGGGCACAAAAGCTCCTTTCCATGATTTCTCTTCAGGGCCAGGGCTGCTGAGATCCTGATGGATGGCTCACAGGCTGGCAGCAGTTACCCGGCATCTGGGACCCAACCCCTGCCAGCCCTGTGGGATCCTGAGGACTTTTTATGGCTCATGCACTGGCATTAATTATTGACAGCAATATAAAGCACAGAAGTAACATTTATTTTCCTTAAAAATATGTTGGGCAATCCTGTCTTTCACTGCTTACCGAGTAGTGCTTAATTTCGTTTTGACCCACAGGACCACAAGTACAAAAGGAGCTTGTCTTTACTTCCTTTCTCCCCTTCATGTGGCTATATTTGCCATCCAACTCTCAGTCTAACTATAATATAATCTATCATAGATTTGCACAACCCTACTCTAGAGAGCTGCTTTTGTCAGTGGCTTATCTCTGCCTTGGGAAACAAAAATCCCACTCTCTGCAATGGCAGAAGCTGTCAACCATGATATTTTCCTGACCTACCCAGCAGGACCTGTGCCCTTGAGGAGCTTTGCAAGCAAGGGAGAACTTCAAATCTGACATTCGAAGCAGGAAAGTGCAAGAAAGAATTAGAAGCCAAAAAATCAGAGTGGGCTATTTATTTCTTCACTGTAGAATATATTGAAATATGTTGAAGAGTCACCACAGAAGAAAGCAGTATTAGACCCATGGGTAGCAGGAAAAAAAACCCCAAACAAAAACTCCTCACCAAACCCCATGCTCTGCAAAATGTAGGGCATGGGAGTATGAGTGCCAAAACAAACACCTTGTGTTAACCAACCTCGGTGGCAGCATCTCTGAAGTCAAGCACTGCTGCTTAACCCAACTGGATTTTTGTGGTTACATGCACTGGAGTTGGTTCTGCTCCAGGCTGAATTCCAACATGAAATAATTTAATAGTGATCCACAGCATGAGTTTGTCTGTTATATCTATTTCCAGGCAAAGTTTCAAAAAGATTTATCTCCAGATAAGAAAACTTGACCTTTATCTACAGTGAGCATGGTAGGTCTTGAGATTATCAAGGAGGAGGAGAGAGGTATATCAGTGTTATTATTCATGTATTTATTTAGAAAAGTATCCTTCAGGGACACGGGGTCTTGCACCTGTTCTGGCAGTGGGTACCTGTTTACCCCCACTGAGGATCTGGCCAAATAAACTTCTTTACAAAGCTGGGAGTGGGAGGTGGGCTGCCTACCTTCCACTGCTGTGCAGTGCTCACACACTCACCTTTCCCCTGGCTGCAGGAGGGAGCTGAGAAAATTGCCCTGTTTCCTGACCACAGTCAACAAATTCGCTGAAGCAAGAGGATGGAGAGCTCTTGTAATTCATATCTAGCAAGAGCAACTGCAGATGTGGCCCCTGAGTCCACCCCTTCTGTTTCTTTATGTTTACCTTGCTGATCAAATGACAAGAACAGGAAGCACAGCAATTTTCCCATAAATATGCAAAGGAATAAACCCTGCCTCTGAAGAGCTGTAAGCAGAAAGGTTGAAGACAACAAGAGACAGGCAGCTTAATACAGTAAGCTGTGTCCTGGATAATCAAACATTCATATACTTGTCCTGTTGACAACTTTGGGCATAGGACTGTGAATGATCCAGCTAGAGACTAGCAAACATAGGTTGGCCACAGATGGAAAACAATCCAAACTGAGCAGGAAGAAACACATGCTTTTGATAACTGAAGAGTGAAAAATTTAAATTCTCCCCGTTAAGTGTCAGTGGAAGAAGGTTTCGTTTATGAGCTGTACTAGTAAGACATGAAAATGACACAAATGATAAAAACAATACAGGCTCATTTTTTTGCCTGAAAAGAAGGGACTTACCCAAATGGACGTTTCAGACCCATTTGGAGAGAGAGGTATACTGGTCCTGGAAGCACCAGCTGCCCACCCTTCTCCTTATAACTGATTCTGCCTCACTGAAATAAAAGCAAGCACAGGCTGAGGCAAGAAAACAAAATATTGCTTTTGATTAATCTTCAGTGTCACATGGAAATCTCAACTACATCTCATGCAAGAATACTCTTCTTTTAGTGTTTGGTGTAATTAAACCAGTCTATTTCTCACCAACCACCACCATGCATGCTCAGTATTACTTTGGTGATTTCTTGTTGAATTTTGTTTGAAGTTTCTGACCTGGCATCTGAAATAACCAAACCTCTCTTATGAAAACAGACTAACCTCTATTTTAAACATGCTCGGTATGGCTGTTTTCTTCATTAATTTTCTATTTAGGATCTAGCATGAAAGAGGCCCCTGAGATTCAACTCAGCACCCCCTGTGGTGGAAATTCACACAGTGCTCAGTTTGTGTTTGGAGGAGTTTGGGAACCTGTACTATAAGAAATACTTGTACAGGTCTTATGTATACATTACAGTTGCTGATGCACGCAGTACAATAAGCATCAGCTCAGGAGTTTGGCATCCCTGTAAAGATGAGGCAAGAGATAGTCCATGGAAAATGCAGAAGAACCTTAGAGCAATTTCTTAAGTTCTAACATTTTACAGGTATGAAAAGTATCGTGAGCTGCCTGCAGGTCTCCAGATCCAGCTGGACAAAGTTTCAGTACCATTAAGACTAATTTCGTGTTCGTTTGTATCATGTGTATGTATCATATCTCACCTCACAATAGGTCTGTGCCTGAAAGACTTTTTAATCACCTAAAATAATTTTGCATGTCTCGTTTTATAGCATTTCTTCAATTGCTAAACATTTTACTGAATGGTGCTTTCTAATAAGCTGTGAAAATGTTAATACCATCAAGTCAGAGGAACTTTGTTGCACATCAGAGTGCTGCAAATATTACTTTCTGTTCCCAGTGCCACAGCACAGACAGGGACTGGCTGCAGATAGAAGCAGGGGACTCAACAGAAGAGGATGACCTTCACAGTCAAGTTAAAACAGTGCACTGCCACCTTAGATCCTACCTTTAGTTTCTACACAGGAGGTAGCTGACATGCACATTATTCAGAGAGGCAGGGAAAATATGATGACCAACAGCAGGAGTTGGAACAGGGGTTAGGGAAACATGCTCATGACAAAAACACCTTAAAGCTTGATTGTGCACTGTCATTTTCTGTTCATTCCCATTAATGCTGTTGCTCTTGGTGAAGGTTAAAATACTTTAGTGTTTTATGGATAACAAGGCAGAGGATGGGAAAAAATCTTTAGTTTCAAGCGTGGACAGTCTGACTTCGTGTGTCAAAAGTACTAAATCACTGTGCAATTCCAGGACTTCTCTGTCCACTTTAGCAGGTGACTCTTAAGAATCCAGGGCTCTACACTCCTGTGTCATTCTAAAAGCATATTTCATGTGACATTTCAGAAAACTTTGAACCTGCTGATTGCAAAAGTGCTCTCATCTCAAACTGTTCTCAGAAAAACGTTTACGGGCCAATAATGAACAGAGGATGCTCAGTGTGCCTCCCGGAGTACTAAACCAGTGAGAGTAGTTTTACACCTGGGTCACTTTGTAAGGCATAGTCCAGTTGCACCTCTGTGGTTTCAGTTTATCCCTGTACATGTCATATGAGGGATAGAATCATAGAATACTTTGGGTTGGAAGGGATGTTTATAGGTCACTTTGTTCAACCACTGTGCGATTAGCAGAGGCATCTTCAGCTCAATCAGGTTGCTCAGAGACCCATGAAACCTGGCCTTGAATGTTTGCAGGGATGCAGCATCTACCACCTCTCTGGACAACCTGTACTAGTGTTTCACCACTCTCTTTATAAAAAAAATTCTGCCTTATATCTGATCTAAGTCAACCCTCTTGTTTATAACCTTTACCCCTTGTCATATCGCAACAGGCCCTGCCAAAAAGTTTATCCCCATCTTTCTCATAGCCAGTACTGAAAAAAGCCTTATGGGTTTGGGACACCTTTTAGCACAGGGCAGGAATGTGCAGTGAAGGCAATAATACCAACGTGTGAACTCCCCATATAACTCAAGGACTTTGATGAAGTACCAAAATGTGACCAGAAAATTTTGTTACCTTAACACAACATCGTAGACACCGCTTCTAAAAAAATACTGTACCATAAAACAAGTCATTTATCACCTTACTGGAGGAAGACTTTGCACCATCTGTGTCTCCAGAAGCTGAGTCATAGCAGCTCCTTCAACCCATGCATTTGAAACAAAACACTGTTGCCTAAATATTGTCACACAGGTAGTGCTTTTGATACCACACTTCAATAATAAATAACTGAAGAAGCTGAAGAAGCTGAATGGCATTAATGTGAGATACATGCATGGACTGCCTCTACCATTAGGCAGTCAGTGCAGAGTTCTCTAGCCTGTTAGTCTCAGCTGTGCAGATCTTGTCCAATTTTAGGTAACTCATGAACCCTCTAGGATTTTATTCCTCATTAAATAATTTCCCCAATGACAAACATTTTATGTCCTTACTTGCAAGGGGGTCAGAGAAGATGACTGCAGTAACCCTTTGTGACTTGAAAAATATGATCTTGTTGACCATGAGTATATTAAATTAAGAATTTTTCCCTGGTACTTAGTTGCCTTATTTTTTTTTTTCCTTGACCTAAAACACTGCTATTAGTCATGATCCTCTCCTCTGGGCCACTTGAACTTTCCTTTTTCTTAGTACGCTTTGTATTCTATATATCTGCTTGTTCCTGCACATGGAGCCCCATCTTTATTTTATGAAAGAGATGATTTTCATAATACTGTTATGAAATCTCTTCTAAGAACATTAAGTATTTAAGAAAAAAAATGTAACTTTTTGTATTTGTTTTATTGAACTTACAACTTTATGGCACTAAGTTGAAAGCATTAGCCGAGTCAATATTTGGACTGTGCTACAGGGGCATTAATGAGAAATTGCAAGTTTTATGCATTTGAACTCATTAAAATTAACAGCACAATTCGTGCAACAGTGGTTTATTTGCAAGAATAGGGATTAACAGGAGCATGTGGCATAGCAGAATACAGATGCAATTTCTTGTGTAAATTCATATGACGATCAAAACAAGAATTCAGGGTTTTCTGCTGACCCATACTAACATGAATATTTTTGGCTCTGACTGGGGTGTAAGATTTAAAGACACACTGGCAAAGAAACGAAGAGCTTGCACAGAGGAGATCCTGCACATATTGGGAAGGAAATCTAGGAATTAGTTTTAGAAAGAAAAATCTAAGTTAACACTCTTAGAACATGAAAAAGTCACAGAAAGGTGAGCTTTAGTTACAACTCTTCAAAACTAGAGGAAAAATTCACAGGATTATTTTCAAAGCTGAAGAACATTAGTTATGAAAAATTAAAGATTATTAGGAAAATTAATTCAAGGCTCCACAAAATGTTAGGCTAAATAACCTTGTACAGTGTCCTGAACAAATGCTTGTGGCCCTCACAAGCAGATAGGAGGTTGACATATAGATAATATCTTATTTCAAACAATCTGAATTGCAGCTAGTTGGTGCCACTACTTTTGCACTGTTTTCTCATCCTTAGAGGTGATAATCTGCTAGGAAGGTCCCAGTTTAAAAGAGGTTCTCTCTATTCAGACACAGCTCTAGAAAATTGGAAGAACAGCAGCTTCAAAACACTCACTGAGGGAAGGGTGTGGAGGTCGATGTTTTGGGATATTTTTTAAAAATCTCTAAATTAAGAGTACATTTTGTCAACCTTAGAACTCCAGGGACAATCCACACAGTGATAAGCAGCAAGACTTTTCTTTCTCCAGTCCTCCAGAAAAAACCTGTCTTGGGTCTCTTCTGAATTGCCATCATTACTTAGTTTCCTTAGCAGTATTTCCACAGTAAGAAGCATTGACAGACATCTGGAGGTGAATCCAAAGTCTGGAAATAAATGAAAAAGCCTATGTTTATTTCTGTGGACTTTTGAGCAAGGCCATCAAGAGCAGGGTCAGTTCTGACATAAGCTGTGCCCACTGTCCTTCTGTGGGACATTTCCTCCAGGGAGGAAAGCGGGAGTCTGGGGTGTCCCCACACTCAGTTCTAGCAGACTCTCAGAAAGTAATATAATGAATTGAAAGACAAAATACAACTTGAAAGCAAGCATTGCAAGGGCAAAACCAGGAAAAGTGTGGTGTGCTATTTCCTCAGTCATAGGTGATGCACTGTTTTGCCTTCAGACTTTGGAGCACTTCCTGCAAATTCTTTAAACCACATCAGCCGAAAAAGTTATGGTTCAGACTTCTTTTCCACCCTGACTTGCAACAACACTAGGCTGCATATAGCACTGCACTAACATGCCCTTGCAGTAGCATGTATTTCACACACTGGACAAAACCCCAAAGGCACTGATACCAAGCTGGTAGCTGTTCCAGGAGTCTAACCCAGACCACTCCATCTCAATCTAGACCATGACTTCTTGGACCAAGGACTCTCTTCCTGCTGTCTGCATGGTTTGAACTGCTGCTATAAGCATGTTAGATTTTTCAGTCATGTAATTACAGATGTACCACAACCTTCTGTCTTCATCTCCTGGATACAAGGACCCAGCAGAGTGCTTTTTATCACAGGACAATAAAGATATTCCCACAATTACAGAGATTTTCCGTTCAACAGCAGTGTGGTACTTCTACATGAGCTTGGCTCAGGCTGCTGAGAGGAGCAAAAAAAAAAAAAAATAGAGGTGATTTGTTAAGAGCTTTGGCAATTAAAATAATGAGGAGACAGTGCTAGTGACTAGCACACAACGTATCAGGATCCCAGGTTCAGTAACAGCAGCTATTTAAATGTGCTGCCTCAAAATGCTGACTTGTATAAGCAACTACAGCGTGGCTCCTGCATTTCTTTCTCTCCCAAGGATAAGTGTCATCTTTCAGGCTAAGCCTCAGTTTTCAGTCTGGCAGGTGGAGCTGGAAGCAAAACTACTTAAAGTAGCCTTAAATAGTGGTAGGGTAATACCAGGGTCCTTCTGAGTTTCTTAGGACATTGCCTAGGTTTAACTTTTCAGGCTGGATATTTCCCTGCTCGGTGTCTGCTTCAGGCTGCCTTTTTTTTTTTTTTTTTTTTTCTGGAAGATGTCTGCAGAAGTAATACAGACATTTCTAAGAACAGGTTAGGAAAAAAAGATAGGTTGTGTCTGTGTTAAAAAATATTCTTGCAGCTACTTTACCCAGGTGTTATAGTATTATCATTCCCCAAAGCAAGAATACAAAATATGGCAAGAGGGGTGTTAGTTAAGTCAGCAAGGGTATGCTTTTCCTATGCTTCTGAAAGCATACTTGTGTTTGGTAGCAAACCAGTGCCTCTGGAAATCCTGAGTTGTGTTTTACATGTTGGAGCTGAAAGTTAAATTTTCCTCACAAGTTTATCCTTATGGAAAGCATTCCATCTGTGGATACAGGACACTTTATTTTCTGGGAGCCGTGTAAGGAATAAAGGTGGGCACACTGGCCTTGCATTTTCCTTTTTGCTGGCACAGAGGTGCTCTGAAGAAGTAGTGAAGTGCATGGGAGACAAAAGTCCAAAGAGATGAAGAGCAAACAGCAATTTAGGATGAAGACTGCCTTTCCATTAGTTTATCTGAAACAGATTTGTCTCAGGAAGCAGTTCTAGAAGCTAAAAAATGCAGCTCCCAGCCTCAGGGATCAGTGGCAAAAGTTTGGCCTCATCTGACATCCCAGCCTCTGCACATCAGTGTGAACCTTTCTCTCTTCAGCCTTTGATGGAGCTTTTTGCACTCTGTATCTTTTTTACATCAAGTGCAACTAGAAATAAAGAATTAATCCAACTCACCCATTTAGAAATGCTTCCCTCAGCCAGTTAAAGACACTTCCCTACTGGGTAGTGTTGCAAAATGTTGGCAAAGGGATATCTCCCTCTTGCTACTGCCTGTTGGCTAATTACCCTGTGGATAAATGGAGATCTCCTGTCTCAGTGGCTGTCAGGCCAACCAGTACCTCTCCCAGCACAAAAAAACCCTTAGCCCTCTGCTTTGGTTTATACCTCACTGGTTCAGGAGAAAATTTAACTTAAGTACAGTATCAACATATAGGGAAGTGGATATACGTGCACACACACAAATATGTCTCTCTCCAATTATCTTTTGGCAGCAGGGGCTTATGGCCTCATATCTTTGAGTAGCCTGGGCAGAGCCTGCAATCCTGCAAAAGTTCTAGTCCTCAAACAAAACAAGGAGTTTATATGGGCTATTTATGAATTGAAGAAACTATAAAGTGCTGCTAAAAGAGAAAAGCCTGCCTCTGTTAGACCTCTTCTCAAACACAGGCCACTGAGGGAACATCAGGGTATCGTTTATTTTTCTGTTTTGTCTACTGTCCTAGATAGAAGCCATTCCAGAACAGTTACTTTTTCATCAGTTCCTCGTGGCCTGAGTGATTTTCTTTTCAGGCTTTTTATTGGAGGGCTGGAATACCGTGTTCAAGCGAGGACAGTGAGCAGTTTGGGAGGCAGTTCTAACACCCTGAGTATGTACAGTGCAGCAGTAGCTCCAGATACCACTGTCAGTACATTAAATTAATGCTAAGTGTTCACCTTACTTATAGATAGTTGTCTTTGTTAAATGCCTGTAAGGGTCTTAAAAAAATTAGTGATTCATGCACCTTCCCCAAGTTTTAGCACTTGCATGGCAGTGAGGAAGCTTTTGTTTGTCCTGAGACTCCAGTTTAGGCTGCCCCAAGTGATGAGTGCAGGGCACTCCATGCACTGGCATTTACACCAGCTCAGCTGTTCAGCTTTGGTGGAATTTTATGTCCTGTTTTACTGCAGCGACAGCAGCACTGTGATCAGTCTCATCTGATGGATTTGCTGGCACCTTACTTTTCACCCCTAATCTAAGGATCTCACCCTCAAAGCTCAACACATTTACCACCAACATAGGCACCATTTAACACCATTAGTGCAATTTTAACCAGGAAATTTATGTTAAAAGAATGCATGTACTGCGTGGAGACACATCACAAATGAGCATTAAATGCATGCAATAAACAACAACACTGGCATGAGTTTATATTTGGTATTACTTAGCCTAAGTCAGAGCCTTATACACAACTAGATAGTCATTTCTTCCACTTTGTGTTTTCCCCCAAACATAACAAATGAATGAAGTCAGTGTGCTGGAGTTCATCTGCTGCTGAAACAAGCTGGGGGGAAAATAATTCGTTTAAGGGCAACTTCAATTTCGTGGTCACTCAGAAAGTGAGTTTAATGCAATTTCTTTTTAAAGTAATTTCTTCCCTTCAGTTCCCTCCACTTTCTACTTCAATACCAAAGCAAGCTCTCTGAATGAATTTGCTTCCTTGTCCAAAACTGCCCTGAGAAAAAGTGTGTTATCCCAGTTGAGAATAAGGCCAATTTTGCAGACTCTTGAAAATCAAATAATTTTTTTGACAAACCCCTGAAACTCTGGGAGTATATCCAGACTTGGAATTTTGTTTGTGCATTACTCAGGGAAAACCAGGAAAAAAGAAAAGGCATGGGTTGGTGTGGAGTTCTTCATCCATGACACCTTATTTAAACTGCACCTTTGTTTGCTTAAGCCCTAGGGACAGGGAACTGAAAATTTAGTTAAGTTCTACCCACGGGGTAGTGTCACTGGCCTATGGAAGTGTTAAGTTAGTCATTCTGACTATTGCTGAGTGTATTTGCTAGGAGAAGCAAAACTCCCCTCCAGCATTTGTCCCTGTACACAGGAATTTAAGGGTCTGAAATTCCCTAGGTCTTCGTAACACTGTTACAAAGAAGATTTTCGATGGATTTCCACTGCCTCCCTTTACCATCTTTTTTTTCCTCCCCCTATTCCCTCCAAGATATCCCTTTGCTGAAGGACAGTAGAAAGGGGGGTCGTACAGCTCTGCTGCCTTTCTGGGGGACACATTCCTTCCGCAGTGGATGCTTTTGTGTCTGACTTTTCCTGCTTAGGCCTTTGCTTTGTTCAGAGCTTTCTGAAAGCTGTATTTATTCACTGTTTCGACTGCGACTTGCGGGGGCATGAAACCAGTATTTATATTAATCTGACGCATATAAATTTTGCAACTACAGCAAGTGATAAAAGTCTGATCTTCAGCAAAGATCAGGAGATGTCTACAGATCCAGAACGAAAGCTTTTCCTCAAGATATTTCTATATTTTTGTATGTGAAGAAGATAAGGTGATTTTGAGAAGAGGTTGAACCTTCTTGAGCAGTAGGCTTAAAATCTGCCTAAAAAGGAAAAAGTTAATTGCTCTACTAGTTTGATAGAGAATTTAGTAGTTTTCTTCCTATGATATGGGAAGGTAGCGTGTCCCTACTTTTTTGCACCTCCTAGAGAATCATAATCTGACTTGCAGTGTCATTCATACAAGTTCACATGAGTGTTCAAAAGTACTCTCAGTGAATTTTAACTGCTAAAGAGAACAGTTTTAGTATAAATAAAAGTGCAAGGATCACATTTACCTGCACATAGCAAACGAATGACAGTTCTGAAGTCCAAGTGTGTCTACACCAATTTGCAGCCTGAAAAAATACATACATTTAAATATTTAACTTTGAAGTCAGGTTGTTGTAAAAACCTGAAGTAACATCATATTACAGTGTTATCCAGAAATTGCATCTCAATTTGTTGTTGACAGCAAGAGACTTTGGTCCCAGTTTTCTAGCATCTGTTCTTAATTCTGCTGCTATTTATTATATAAACTTGGGAAAACTTCCATAATTTTGGATTTCCTTGCTCACCATTTTATGCTGAGATAGAAGGTGAAGGCTTTATTAATCTCAGAGAAATGCTTAAAATCATTGACTGGAAAGAGCTAAGAGGGGATGGTGGAGAAAATTCTCTGGGAATAGAGTAAGAGAAGGGGAAGGTGGAGGAGAATTCCTGCATTCCTGTGATACACAGTTCTGCAAGTGCTTCTGCAGGATCTGTGGCTGCCAGAAACCTGGATAGAGTCAGAGATGCTCGTTTGTGACTGAATTTGCTTTGCAGTTGAGGTGGTTTGAAGAAAATGAGAAATTAAGGGAATGTAACAGCTTTGCAATGAGAGACTGGAGAAAATGGGACTCCACAAATAGAAATTAACACATCATTAAAGTGCTGGGCAAAAGGAATAGAAAGTTCATTGAATATAGAGTTCATTGAATATAAGGTCACTTGATGAAATTAGTATAAGATTGGCTTAAATTTACTATCATTCCATTCCAGGAATGGACATTCAGGACACACCTGCACAACATTTTCAAACTCCTCAGCATTATCAGGGTGACTGAACACACATCTCCATGGGCTTTCAGACAAAGCTGAGATTCTAACAATGTCTGCTGCCATCAGTCAGGGCTGCAGTAAAGGCAGAAAATGTCCAAAAAATGAAGTTAAGTCATGAAAGATGGCAATATTTCTGTGACTAAACAGGACTGCAGCTGGCTGTCAGTCATCTAGATGATTTTATATGCACTCAGCTCCACAAATAAAAAAGATTTCTGAAATTAATCTGTTTCAAATGTCAATATCAAAGAAAAACAAACGTTACAGGTGGCATATTAAGTCTCAGCACAGGTATTTGAAAAAAAAGGCACAAAAAGACTGTTTTCCTGACAGAGGACCCCTTTAACCACAGTAACAGCAGGATGGGGTGTTTCTTAAGGCTGAGCAGATGAATTGTGTCTATCATGTAGAAACTTCTGCCAACAGGTTGACCATGCAAACCAATGCCAATGAAATGGAGAGCAGAATCTGACTAGTTGCATTTCAGTTTAATGTGAATCTTAAGTTGCTGGCTTATATTTTATTCTGCTTCTGCCTGTCTCCTTTCAAGGGCACTTTATCTGGAAGGCCAGTTCTGTGATAGCTGGGCCATCCATAGGGTTTTCTCTTCCCTTGGAAGCAGGTGTAGACAGCCCTTATAAGAGAAGATAACACACAAAAATGCTTATTCAGAAGTCTAACAAAGTTTCAATTTAGGGCTATTGAAAGTGTTGCAGATTTGTGGGGTTTGTTTGGTTTTGTTGTTTCATTTTTTTTTTGCTCATTGGAACTTTTTTGTGTTGTTTTGGTTGTTATTCCTTTTTTTTTTTTTAAACAGTTACCCAGATATTTAGGAGCAATTTCTAAACCCCTAATCTGTCTTTAGCCAAGCAGAAAAAAAAGGTTTGTCTCATTATAAACAAATACTTGAGCTATACCGCTGTGCTTTTAAACATCTTTATCAAAAGCCCTGTAGGACTACAGTGTTCTTCAAAAGAGCTCTATCAACCTGAACATGCAGTCTTGATAATTTTAAGTCCCTCAGTTAAGAGGACTACAATTAAGTCAGCAAAGCAAGAAGGTGTGCAGCCTACTTGTGCCCAAGCACAGGGTGGTTTATTTTGAGGATTTGGGCTGTAAGACATTCTTTGCCTATGTCCCCATGTGCTGCAAGGAGCACATAAGGAAACCAGGAGGTTATCTGGGCATCCAGTGGGTGTGCCATGATCCAGTTTCCAAGTTTCATGGTGCTTTATGTAGAGTTTTAAAGCAAAAGTCCCACATCTCCTAATGAGGACTGCAGACTAGGAAACAGAAGAGGGTTTCTCTCACTCCTTGTGTGGTCTTGGTAAGTCACAATCGTTCGCTACCTCAGCTTCTCCCAGCCCCTGAAGAGTACAGTAACTTTTGATTTTCTACTTCCTCTTTAATTATAGTAGGAACCAGCAAGCCCCAGCAGAGACTAGAGGATTTTCTAGATTTTACTCTTTGCTAGAAAGCAAAAGTTCTGCAAAAATCAGCTGATGTTTGTGTACCAACGAGTGCCTTGTTTGCAGTGCACCATATGGATTCAAAGTTTTTGTCTGGCATATTCCTGCAAGCAGATGCCTGAAGCAGCAACTGCTCAGCTGAAGTTTTTACTAGAGGAACCTCCCATTTCCTTTACGCCACAACCTCCTCCTTCTCTAACATATGGAAGTTTAATGCAGTTATGACTCAGGGGAATGTTTGTCCTTAAAATTAAAGAGCTTTCCCTGAATGTACTCTCTGTGAGTAGTTTTCTTTGTCACCTTTCTTAGAAACCATTTGTAGAGTTTCCATGCTTCTGTAGAGTAGATTTAATATGTTGGCAGAAAGCCCTTTGTCTGTACTAATGCTATGGGCCACTGATTTTGGGGAGAGGTTTGCTATCTCGGTTGGCTTCAAGACCAAATGAAGGGTTTAATGTCAGCCCAGCTGAATGGTTTGGTTCTCCCACTTTTTTATCTGCAAGAAACCCTGTGGGAGATGCAGCATAGCCCTAATGGGAGGTGAACTTCTTTCTTTATTTGGGAAAGACTATGCAAACAGCAGCTAGTAAAGGTAAATGGGATGATGTAGTGTCTGCCTGAATTAGTTTCTCCTATGTCTCATGATGTAGTTGTTATTAAGGAATAGATGTCTTACTTTGAAAAGTAATGACTTGAACCCAAGTTTCACATCTGTCAGAGAGGTCTTGTACAACTTTAGGTCGGTCACTTCAGCTCTGATTGTTAAACTAGATGTTCACTTCAACAAAGCCTGGGTATGATAAATGCTTTTAGACCTTTAAATAGTTGAATATCACATCAGTGGGTGGCTCCACACGTAAGCATGTCAGCTTGTGTTACAATTGTGTAAAAATGGTTTGGAGGAAATAAAAGATATATCACTATATGTCAGGACGTAATGTATTTAGGGTTGCTGAGGAAATTAATTTACTGGGAGAAAAAGTAGATTAGATTTGTTTTATTGCTATTTACCTCCTTGGCCTCCAGTTAGTTTTCTCTTAATGTATTTTAATGTCAAAATGATTTTCTTGTAAAAAAAAGGGACCATAAAGATCATCTATAAGAAAAACATTTGGAGGTGTGAATGTGGGAAATGCCTGTTTCCTGGGGAGAAAAAAACATCAATTAGAATATTTTGAACTAAGGAGGTTGTATCTTCACCTGTACCTTCACCATCTTGTCAAAACATCTCTGGCAGTATCCTCAAAGTCCAGCGTCCTGTCCATTCACTGGGCACCCAACAGAGCATGTTCTCCATAAGGAATCTCGAAGGTGGAAGGATCCAAGCAGCCTTCTGGGTGCTCCTGCTTGGACCAACCAGAATCCACTACTCAGACGCCTTCATATGTCCTACAGAACACATCCCTGTGCTCCTGCATTTCCTCCCACCTCACTGCTGAGGCATTTTAACTCCCTCTTTCTCCCCCCCACCCCAAAGTCATTAGGCACACAAGCCCATACATGTCTAGGACACGCTGGCTTGGGGTACCTTCACTGAGCACATTCAAAGAACAATCCAGCTAAATACCACAAGCACAACCAGAAAAAGTTATGGGGGGCTTTTGCTGCTAAGAGGTCTGTGCAGTTCAGAGGATGGGACTGTGATGCATTTGAAGACAACAGTTTCTATAAGAGGAAGAGCTATCACTGGGGCCCCAGCTGAATAACAACCACACAGTATCTTTTTAGCCTCAGTGGGATATGGCATATGTGTGTTCCCAATTTAAGCATGTTTTGTGTTAAAGAGCAGATCAGCATCCATGGATCCCTGTGCAAACAGCCTGGATTCTATACAGCCTTCTATAGTACAGGGTTTTGTTACTGCTAAATCAGTAATTTGCACTGGGGTTTAGCAAGACAAAATACCAGTAATGACAGCAGCACCAGTTCACACTGCCATGGAGCAGGGGGTCAACACATTTGGTACCTGACCCAGGAATACACCAGGACCCTTCTGAAGGGCATGAAGCACATTGTCTTCCAATAGAAGCAGAAGAACATTCTGCTCTCTCTATGGTGAGGAACAGGCTTATATGCTTGCTTTAAAAAGACTGGAGGTTAGAAAATGTTTCTTAATGGAATGTAGGACACTCAGCAAGTTGGTTTAAAGAAAATGTTTTTCCTCTTAGTCCGTTTTAAACCCTCTCCCTATGTTTTTCCCACTGGCAGTGAAGCACTAATCTGAAATAGCTCTCCCCTGTAGAAACTTCTGTCCCAGAGAGGGATACAGTTGAGAGAACATCTCCATGCAATATCCCAATGGTACTATTAGCCCCTAAATGTATACCTGATGCCCTTTTCCTATGACAAGCAGGTGGGTTGAGATATTAAACCTGCCTGTAAGCATCAGGGTGCAGTAAGAATTAAGAATGCTTCCTTTCAAGAACCACTGAAACCCCGTCAGAAGTCACTACAAAGCAAGGAGTTACAGTAAATATGGGATTCTTTTTCCTTATGAGTGAAAATTTCCTAGCAACAAGTACTATATACACACATCCTGCTCCACAGGACAGCTTAAGACAGATGACAAATTTAAATATGCTGCCCATGCCAAAGGACCTTCCTCCAGTATTTCTGCCTGCATGCATAGGGACTTTGCAGCTATAGGTATGTGAAGGAAGGTGTGCAGAATTTGTTCTGCTAATGGATAAAGATGAATTAGCACAACCTTAGAAGTAGATTAAACCTAATTCATCTTCAGCACACTGCAATGGCAGGCAGCTCTGAGATGAGCACATCCTGCAAAGAACTGTCCTGGCATTCTCAGAAGATAAGGAAATTTCTCTGAAATAAGAAGAGATAGTGCAAATTTGGAGCATAATGACTATACTAGAATACTTCTCTGTACAACTCTCCTGATTTTATGATTCAGTTGAATTCCTTTTCAGGTATTTGCTCAAAATACAGCTCCAAGAGTTCAAACTGTATATCTTTCATTTCCCACATCAGGGATTCAGAAATAAAACACAAGCTTCCAGTATTGTCTGTAGGATATCAAATGACTCATAGAACTGTCAAATCAAAGTTTTGCATCCTGGTTTATGAGCCACAATGATCATATTCCCTACCTGAAGGGGCTTCAATGCCTTATGCAATTTTTCTTACAGGTTCTGCAACGAGATTTGCAGGGCTGGTTCAAGATAATGAGATGAAGTTTTCTTTAGCTAGAGTTCAAGACAACAGGATTACACTTCATCATTGCTTCAGGTGGTGTCACTGAGATTGTCATGATGGACACTGAGAAGTGTTGAGACTGAACTCAGTGGAAGAGCCAGTATCCTCACTGAAGCTGGTGAGAGATGGTATTGTATCAGAAGCAAGGCAAAGGAATATTGATCTTTCAGACCTCTCACACCAACTTGCATCTTGTACCATCCTTTAAGTCTTCCCTTCTCTAGCATATGTGTGACTGAAGCTATACAGAGCATACCAGGTCTACTACTGAGACAGATTTTGTCTCTTTAGGGAATTCTTATGCTGCTGAACTCTAAAGGTTCTCCACATTTTCCAGATAGCACGTGGTGTTTATATGCATGTGTTTTTGGTGGCTGCTGGATCAAAATATAGTACCAGCAGCTAACAGATGATTACTAGATCACATAGCAGGATACACTGGCGTACAAGGAAAGTAGGATTATCAGATCCTGAAAAAAACTTTGACTTGTTGTGTATCCCATAGAAACAGCATAACATTTTTCTTGGAGAAGGGCCACTCACAACTGAGTCAAGCCAAAAGTCTAGAAAAACAGCAAAAGACTCACTGACTACTTCAGACCCAAATACTAAGCCTTCAGCAGAGAACATTTTCTACCTAGGAAGGTTTCTCAGTGCTTTCCATTGACTGTAGCCAGGCACCACCTCTGTTTTCATTGCATCAGATCATTCACATCCCTTGAAAACACAGCCTTTCCTAGGATCTGCATGTTGCTAAGGTCAGACAAGCAAAGGCCAGTCTGTAGTAAGGGCTGCATCTCTTCACCTGGGCTAGGAAATAAAGTGAATTCAAATAGCCTAGTCACTGTTTGCACCCAGAGCAGACTGGCATCCAAACAGCATGTGCAGGCTGCAAGCCTGCCAGCCCGATGCTCCCTCAAGACTGACCCTGAGATTACCCTGGTTGGTGCTAATAACACCAAGGTTGTGGGATTGATCCCTGTATGGCCCACTTCACTTAAGAGCTGGACTCAACGATCCTTGTGTGTCCCAACTCAGAATATTCTGTGAGTCTCTGATTAAACAGAGAGCAGATTCAGGCTGGGACGAAAGAGGAGAGCACCTGAAATCATGGACAGTGATTCTGACTTGCAGGTGGGGCAGCAGCTTAACTGACCTCTGGTCTTTTCAGGGCTGGAGACTGAATTGAGGTTGTTAGAGGGGAGGTGCCCATTTGACAGGCTTGATGGCATTCAGTGTTTGATTTTGTTCCTGCATTCATTATTCGGTGTTGCCCAAAGCAGCAGCTTGACACCCACATGGCTGTATTTCCCTTTAAATGGAGAGGGTGAACATGGACACAGATTGGATTCTCATCTTGTTCTCCAAAGCATGTAGGAAAGGCATTGGAAAACAGGTCATAAAAGAGGCTATTTGGAGCCTTTGGTATGATTAAAATAAGTTAGGAGCAGAGCTAGATAAATAATAGAAGTGCCTGACTTACATGATGGGAGGAACCTTTGAAGTGGGATTTCTAAAAAACTCTAAAGCTCTGATCCCGTGCTGTTCAAACAGGTATTCACATCAGTCTGGTCTACTGTAATATAAAAGAATGTGTATGAAGATCCCCAAGAGGGATCAGAGGGGGCATCTGGCATCTGGCTTCCAGCTTCAACACACAGCCTCACAAGGTGCTCTGAGAGTTGCTCTTCTTCCATCACCAGACAAGAGACACATGCTGAATCTAACACTTCTGGCCTAAATGTAGGTACAGTTTGCACATGGGAATTAGTGCACATATAGTTGTGTTACAAAATTGACACTTTCTGCATAAAAGCCATATTTCAAGACCAGGTTTTCATTAAATTGAGTTTAAATGGATTCCTTTGTATCAGTTAGATTAACTTCAGAAAAAGAAGTACTTTTAGCCCAGATGTTAATCATAGATATCTAAATTAATAAAAAGCACTTTATTCTCTAGAAGCATTTCATGTTCAGATATGTTTTGTTCTTAAGGAGAAGCAAATCTTCTAAAATTTGTTTACCAGTTTAAAAATCAATAATATTCAATCCCTGTAACACCACTCACTCCTGCTCCACACCAAAAAACCCAAAAAACCCTCCCAAGAGAGCAGCTAGAACATCTGAACTTGCTTAATCCTATTCTTGAGCAGAGACCACTAATCAAAACCAAGACTGGTTATATAGTACTTTTATGTCTGATCACATTAGAAGGCTGGATGAATATACAACTCTTCACAAAAATGGGCTTGGGGCCTCACTGGCCACAGTTAAGGATATATTAAAGTCACACTCCTACAAGATAAGATGGGGGATACAAGTACTCTGGTATCAGTATTTGAAAGGGATAGGTGAGAATTAAAGCTTTAGAATAGATTTTCCAGACATAAAGCATCTTATCCCAAGGCTTGTATTACACAGCTTTATGAAATGCATTAGCACCAAGCTATAGTTCCAGGCTTAGAAATACGATGATCCAACGTCCTCTTTTAAACTCATCAGTAACAGCAGAATCTCGATTCCTTAAGTGGATAACTAGTGGGCATTCACAGCCCTACCCACTCCCATTTCAAGCTCCTTGACCCAGGAAGCAACTCCCTAGCAGAAACCAACAGCAGTAGATTTTGGAGTCTCACAAAGGATCTGTTATTTTCAGCACACCCTGTTTCCAGCTCCATGCATTTACAAAAGTTAACCATAAAGTGATTTTCTTATTTAAAAAAGTCATGGTTCATTTTTGCCTCTGTTTAAAATCTTATACAAGAGAAAATGTTAAAACTGACAAGCTTGAAATGAAATATCAGAACATTCCCTGACCTTGTCATCACCATTTGCTTTTTACTTTTCTGCACAACGAAAATATTAAAAAAAAAATAAATCAGCATATTCCCATGAAACTTGATTTTCATGAATTGGCATTTTCCAGTGCAAAAAAAAAAAAAAAAGCTAGCTGGAAATTTTTCAAGCCGCTCTCTGCGCAAGAAATGCAAAGCAGAAAAATTGCCACAGCCAGTCCAGTTTGAATTCCCCAAGGGATTCTGCTTTGCTCTTTTAACTCTGGCCAGAAGATAGAGCCTTGCCTGAGTTCCCTCCTGTAATAATATGTACTGTAAAATAGTTCTCACTGCTTCTTTAGTTACTTTACACTGTCATAAATCTACACATGTGTTACATTAGTGGAATTGATGTGTGAGGAAGGCAGGAAAATCCCTGTCCCATATCCAGGCACAGAATCAGCTTTTGCTTCAGGAACATCCACAGTTATTGGTTTCTGTGCAGAGTCACGTGACTCCTTCCCAGCTTTCCGAACTTTTATCCCCGTGGTGGTAAATTGCAATGTACATCCAGCAATGTACATCCAGCCAAAGCAGAATTCCACTCTTCCAGGGGTGAATCAAGCCCCAGACAAGTGCTACAGGGCAGGTCTCCTACCACTTTTGCAGGGCTCTACAGTCCTTATCCTCCCTCAGCTGCTCCCACTTCAGGCAAGCAACCAGACACCTCAGTCCTTGTCTTTACAAACTGAGAGTTTTGTCCTTTGTGGAATAAGCAACATGGCAGTGGGATATATTTAGCTCTGCCAGGAGAAGTGAGTGGAGTGGAAGTGCTAGACAGGGGCCACAGCTCCTCAACAACCTCATAGCACTCTTAAGTTCTTTCATCATGCTTCCCACTTCATCTCCAGGTATTGAATTACTTCACAGAATTACTGCACCTCACAAATTTCTGAGCAGTTTTCCCACTCACCCAAGAGTGTACCCTCCAAGCTCAGACTATCCCAAGCAGCCCAATTTAAAGGACTGCTGCAATCAGCTGATCTCCATCACCCTGTCCCCTATTTCCCCACGGCCACAGACTGCATTTCTTATCAGAGCTTTGTCCTGTGCTGCTCCCAACCACCCTGGTGGAGAGAATGATGGAAAAACAGCTGCCCTGGGGCCAGCTGGTGCAAGTGACAGGGCAGATACAGTGACAGGGCTTTCAGCAGGGGCTCTGCAAGCTCCCTGGCAGCTCTCTTTACTTCACAGGTTACTCTGGAATGAAGCTGATGGGAGAGAGAAGCCACTACGCTATAAACCTGCATCACACTTCACAATCTAAGCCCATTAAAATAGTCAGGAAGTAAATACCAGCAAACCTGAGTATGGAAGATTTGGGGAGAGATTATCAGCTGTATATATAGTCTTGACATGTACAAGAGTGGACTGCCTGGTTCCTGCTACTGAAATTGAGAATAATATACCCAAGTGCTCAGCCAGAGCCCAGAGTACATTCCTGCATCCTGAGAAAATCAGCATTCCAAGAAGTTACCATGGTGCTAAAGTACAGTTTTTAAAGCTGTGACTCTCGATGAGGAAAGTTATTTATCTAAACATAAAATTTCAAAATTACAAGCCGTGATCTGTGAGCAAAAGCTGTATTTTGATGGTTTACAGCTACATTTGATACTGGCCTTGCTAATGATGTGATGTTTTTGTCTGTGCAACCTATGAGTTATCCAGCAAAAGTACAATATTTCAGCTTTTAATAGCTGAAGGAGAGTTTATCAGGGAGAGTTTATGAAATGGTGCCCTTCAACAGAGTAAAGAGAAATCCTTTCTGCTTGTGCAGAAACATTGTGCAAGTTATCTCATGATGTGGGCACTATCAGCCTATTATGCAGTATTCCCAATGGGCTGCAGATCTCAGAAGTAGGTCATTTATTGAAAACTTACCAGTATTTTGCTTCAGTTTTTCATAAGTTTTCATGGTTTCATTCCTATATTTCCTCTTTCCAAGACAGAGATGAATTAGTCTTCCCATCACTGCTTTGGCTTTTTTTATTGGATTTAGTATTTCAACATAGAGCCTTGTACAAAGGGTCAACAAATGGGTTCTGCAATGTTTATGCCCTATATCATTACATTAGGAATTGTGCTGAAAATGTGGCCTTAAAATGCTCCACTGTATATAAGGCAAATATCACCTTTTGAAATGCCAAGGAAGGAGATGACTTATAAATCTCAGACAGAGAGTGTTTCTCTGAAACAAAAGAAATAAAGGGGAACTGTTTTGTAACTAATCTTATTATTTATATATTATCTATTTATATATTAACTAATCTAAAACTGTTTTCTTGTGTAAGAGATTTTACTGTTAAAAACATATCTCAAACTTTGATTAGAAAGGAACACAAAAAATCTATTTTGACTGTATTTATTAAAAGTTTCAGAACATCCTAAAATAGTTTGGAAGTCTTGCAAGAATACACTTTATAATGAGATTTTTAGGCCTCTGCTTCTGCTTAAACTAGAGCATAGAGGGGAAAAAAAACCCACAACAGTGTTTAAGCAGGGTTTACTGAGCATGAAATAGGTTTGGCTTGAGATGGGAATATAGTTTTGTTTTGTCTCTATTGTAATATTAATGTACACATTTTATGAGCAACATTAGTCCCTGCTATGTGTCCACTGCACAGAATGCCAGTTAGGTATACATAAGTACATTTCCATATGTATTTTGTTACTGTATTTTATTGGAGGGTATTTTATCAACATTAGCACATTTGACGTAGCTTCTCCCAGGTAAACAAGTGACAGGATGAGAGTAAAGGGCCTCAAGTTGTACCAGGGGAGGTTTAGATTAGATATTAAGAAAAATTTCTTCACTAAAAAGGTGGTCAGGCAGCGGAATAGGCTGCCTAGGGGAGTGGTGGAATCACCATCCCTGAAAGTATTTGAAAGGCATGTGGATGTGGTACTTGGAGACGTGGTTTAGTGGTGAACAAAGTGGTGCTGGGTTAACAGTTGGACTCGATGATGTTGGAGGTCTTTTTCAATCCTGGTGATTCTATGGTTCTGTGAATCTTTCCTAAGCAGGGATGCATTAATACCAGGGGTGATATAACTGGACTTGGGCTGTGTAGAATGGTAATTCATGGATTTATGTGGAATTTGGAATTGCTGTTGCTCAAAAAAAAAAGTGTAAGAGGATGGTATACAGTTAGAAAATCAGAGAACTTGTCTAGTAGAAGATTTTTTCTGGATGTGCAAGGGCTTTGGAGTATAATGGTTATTATTGAGACAGTGTCTTAAATGTGCTTTGAGTTTACTCTTCTAATCTCACATTAATTTACTGTAGTCCATTATTTTTTACGCTGTAATTCTGTCTTGAAGAAATTGGGAGATGTGAGTTTAATTGCACAAGAAAAACAAGTCTAATTGATAAGGGAAAAACAGTAAGGGGAGGTACTTCTGGAGAAGTGTGAACTGTCACAAGAAAAAATGTGGAATGAGAATATACGTGAATCCAAATGTCCCATTTTGCTTTGTCTTTGTGATTCTGGTTTCTTAAGGGAGCTTCATTTTCCCCCCCATCATTCTGTCATACTCTGTCTAGCCATCTGTCTCTTCTTCTAATTATTTGCTGACCAGACTCCATCCGAATTTGACAAATAGATGCAGTTATCTGAGGCATATTATGTTCTGATAATGCACATTAAGCCCCAGGTGAAGAAATTGTTCATTGTAAGCTGTCCTCTTTAGACATCTGAGCTTAATCTTGGGAGCCACATCTGAAAAAAAACCAAAACCTGAGTAACTCCATTACTATCCCCCCTCCCAGGTTTAGTTGCCTCCATAGTTGTAGCAGTTCAGTTCTCAGCACACTAGACCAGATTGTGTTGGGTGCTTATGCAAACACAGACCAAGAAGAGCACGAGAATGAAGATTGTCATGAGAGGACTAACAGAGCAGAATAATGTGTAGAAAATAGTTCCAGAGTAAAATACATCTAGACATACAAACATGAGAAACAAAGCACTGGCCTAGGAAAAAAGATAGCTCTGACACCATCCTGGACTGGACACCCAGGAGCCTTTTGTATTTGCATCCCATGACGTTTATTTGGTCCCTCTGGGGTTAATCATCTGTAAATCAAGCTGTCTTGTTGCTTCTTCCACACAGCTCAGTCTGTTGACTGTGGGAGAAATGCACATTGAAGATCTTTACACATTCACTGAATGCTTATGTCCCATCCCTGTCAGATCCCCCACTGTTCCAGCGTGTGCTTTCCTGGTGCTCCCACCTGCCTCTGCATTCACTCTCCATTTTCGTAGAATCATAGAATCATAGAATCAGCTGGGTTGAAAGGGACCTCAGAGATCATCAAGTCCAACCCTTGATCCACTACAGCCGTGGTTGCTAGACCATGGCACTGATGCCACATCCAGTCTCTTTTTAAAAATCTCCAGGGACGGAGAATCCACTGCTTCCTTGGGCAGCCCATTCCAATGTCTGACCACCCTCTCTGTAAAGAAATTCTTTCTAATATCTAACCTAAACCTCCCCTGGCACAACTTAAGACCATGCCCTCTTGTCTTGCTGAGGGTTGCCTGGGAAAAGAGACCAACCCCTACCTGGCTACAACCTCCTTTCAGGGAGTTGTAGAGAGTGAGGAGGTCTCCCCTGAGCCTCCTCTTCTCCAGGCTGAACAGCCCCAGCTCCCTCAGCCTCTCCATGTGCTTGAGTCCCTTCACCAGCCTAGTTGCCCTCCTCTAGACCTGCTCCAGCCCCTCAATATCCTTCAATATCCTTCCTTTCACTTCATCATTCTTGATGATCACATATACTGTAGGGTTTTGATGTCACATTACTGTGCATTCACATGGTGTAGCAATTCTACTGGCTTTACACAACACAGCTGCAGGTGGGAGGGCAGAGGGTTTCACTTTTCCCTGGCATGCAACCAAACAGCTCAAAGGCAGCCAGTTTCCCCTTAACCGTCTTGCCATTTAGTGGGCATTAAAGACCATATCAAAGAGAACTAGAAAGCCATAAATGAGAAGACAGAAGGAAATACTTATAAAGAAAGAATGTTTTTGAGCTGAACAAACTTATCATCCACAAGAATTAGTAGGGCAACAGAAGGCGTTGCTTGCCATTCCCACATTGATTCATATTGGTTATACAAGAAGTGATGACGAACTGCACTTAAAGGATGAGTCTAAGTGCATCACTTCTTATATTCCCAGAATGAACCAAAGGGAGAATTAGAAGACTTCATTTGAAAGGATTTTCAAGTGCTGAATTCAGCTGCAGCTCAGAACCTGAATTCGTATGCCAAAGCAGATGTCTCTGTTGCAGATGACTAGTTAATTATTCATAGTCCATGAACTGCAATGAAAACAGACCTGCAAAGGTAATTTTATGCTTGTAAGTCAAATTCACCAACACTGAGTAAGCAGGTGCAGCCCCACCAATTGAGAGAAATAAGTCCTGACAGGCCACCAGCAAAATTAGATCGTTGTTTAGCGTGCAGATGGAAGGAAGTTTTGGGAGAAATGGATGTGGTTGGTTTGCTTTTCATAGCGGTTCTAATGTAGCGGTTCTAATGCAGCTATATGCTGTGTATTTACTACAACTTTTACTTTACTACAGCTGTTCTTCTTTCTGGAAATGAATGCTTCCAGGCCATGGTAACAGATGATACACAGACAGTTTCATTGATTCTCAAAATGCTGTAAATGGTAACAACCTAGGATGCTGAAATTCTCTGTACCCTGCAAGATGAATGCCACTGCCTAATATCAACCTCCTGAGAAAACACCACAGTCCTTTCTGCAGAAGAAATGAAATATTTAGTCTCTAAATCCCCGTGGGGCACAGCTGAAGCACAAAGCTCTGCTCTTGGCATGGTCTCCTAGTGTTGGTGCTGCTCATCCCCAAGGGCCAACCAGCCAGGCAGAAACTGCCTGCAGGCCCCCTGCATTTAAGGACATTGAAGCTGGGGAGAGAGGGACAGGAGGTCATTTGCTCACAGTTAGGGATGTTAGCATTTTTCCCAGGAAAATGTTCTCCTTTTGGTACATTTGCCATTGGGAGCAAGTTGTTTCACTTACTCCTGAAATGCATCCTTCTTAAGGGAAAAGTGTGGATTATTTTTCATAGCACAAAGTAGCTGTGGCTTTTCTGGACAGAAAAATGAAGGGCTTCCTTAGCCCTCCCAGCTTCTAGAATGGAGGCTGGCAGAATGGATGTGCCAGAAATAACACTCTCCCCTCTCCTGCAAGGTCGTGGTCTGTCCTGCTCTCCCTGCTATGCCTTGGAACCACACTGTGATCTCTGGCAACCTCCTGCTTTCAGTCTTCTCATTTACAAAATGGGGGCTTGCAGTGCTTCCTCTGCTTCCAAGGCCTACAAATGTCCAAGATGGAAGATGCTAGAGAGGTCTAAAAATACAAAGGCTGTTAAAATTTGGAGAGAATTTGGATTGGAAAAGCCAGTGAGAAACATCTGGGATCTATCCAAGATCTAACAAGATGCATTTATTTCCAGTTAGACTTTGTCATCTGGGTGGCAATGAATCAATGAGAGGAGACCTTCTATTTCACATGTGCTCTAGAAAGACACTACATTATTGTTTGTAATACAAGTAAGTGTTGGGTAATATTCCAAATAGGACTGCTTTGTACTTTTGTGCCTCTGGCAGTGGTGTTAAGTCCATAAATATTGCAGTTCTGCGTTGAAAAGTGATTCTGCTTAAGAGAGAATTTAGATAGTTTGAAATTTGGTATTATTCTGACAAGAGACATATTTTAAAATTCTCCATAAAAAGAAAAAGCCAGGGGACTAGAACTTTGAAGCAGACATCTTGGCTCTCTTCCCCACAGGCAGTGCAATGCCAAGAGCCCTAAGAAACCCAGCCTTTGTGCTGACTGATCCCAAAGCTTCCTGGGTTATGAAGGAAAACTGTCAAAAGAAACCATCTCTTCAAAATGTTTCAATTTTGAAAAATAAGCAAACGCTAGTGGAAAAAAAGAGGGAAAAAAACCCCAAACAAACCCAAACCCAACTCTGCTGGAATTTTTCTCAGGAGTGCTAGTAAATATTGAAGTGCAATGGCTCCAACTAAGCAAATAGGAGAGCATACCCTGCTGTCTAACTGTGCAATCTGGCAGTGGCAGAATGAAGACTAGATTAAGGGTGTATTGGACCACAGCAACCAAGAGAGTTCTGGATCTCGAAGGAACATCATGTAAGGAAACACAGCAAGATAGTGCTTCTTTATGAGCTAAACCATATTTTGCCATGCAGGTAACCAAGGTTGATTTTATGGTAAAGCCATCCAGAAGGGAACCTGCCTTTGGCCAACACAAATAAATAATGTCTTCAGGAAAAATACACATCTGTTCCCCTGTTTGATTGGCAAAAGCATCACTGGTATTCCAGTGCCACTCTGATTTACAAAATTAGCCCTTAGGATAATTATGGCTGTCGTCTTTGTAAAGGGTTTTGAGTTTTGCACAGGTACTGCTCTATACATACAGTACAAACCAGTATTATTTCAGCATGGTTGCTGGGATACCATTACACTGCGCATTATGGGGGTACTCACGTTAGTGATATTGCCAGGAGGGGGTGTGAGGAGAACTAGAAATATCTTCCCCACCCACCCTTTGTACTCAGTGTGGCGGTAATTAGTGTTCCCAGTTTCTAAACTTCGTAAAACATCCCAGCCAGCTCTGAAGAAGTCAGCTTTCCTGTGGTAGCCGCACACCTTTCCTCCCTCCCTCCCTGAAGGACTGCAAACATGAGCCATGGCCCCCCTCAGCTGCACTGGAGCCCATCAGTGCAGCTCCTCACACACTCAGTATTCAGCATGTCCCAAGTCAGGTGCTGAATAAATGAAGTTAAGCAATGATTTACCTTCCTCTGTAGCATCTCATCCCGTTCCCTGGGCATTTTGCAGAGAAATCGCCATCTAGGTCTGCAGTGATTAAGAGCATTGTTTGCTCTAGCTGCCTAATCTATATTTCTCCATGTTCCATTTTGTTATTTGCTTTTGGGGTTCGTGTTTGAAGAGCTATGACTCACTCTACTCGTGCTCCTGCTGCTTGAAATTAAAATGAGAAAGCTCCTCCCTCTGAAACCCACCCTCCCAGTTTCCTAAGGTGTTGCTTTCTGAAGCCATACACCACCTTATAAATGTTTCACTGGTAGGGAGCTGACAGAGCATTCCCTTCTGTAACATTAACATAGCCTGTTTGGAAATATTTTAAAAATTTAAGATATTGTGTGGAACTGCCTATGTGACTGGGAGAAGCAGAGTTAATGGGAAACTGAAATACTGCCACCTTGGCTTTGAAAATCTAGGCCCACTTTGAAATCTGCTTCAGCCATTTTTATAGATGATGAGCAACCACCCCTCTCTACCTGCAGTGTTGGTGGCCCTTGCCGTCTTGCTCTGGTCCTTTGTAAATTGACCCACTTCTACCAGAATATGGTACCTAACAATTGCCAGAGCCTAAATAGGAATGCTTGAAAATCAGCTCTGCCTACATCTTCAAAGAAAGGGAGGATTCTGTATCTTAACAGTAAGCTTTTTCTCCTGTCTTACCAAGTATTTCTAGCAGTAAACCAATTATACAGTCCTTCCTTTGAGCCAAACTCCTGCTCTACCAAAACCACTGAGCTTTACCATCGCTTTGGACATGGCTGTTGTGGGATTTCAGCCTTAGGCATGGCTGCTCCATGTGAAACAGTACGTTTGGGTCTCAACAAGTAAGCACTAAATATGGTCCCTAGGGAAAGAGAAGTGAAACAACTGGCTGAGATGTATGCATGCTTGGAGTAATTAACCTTCTATGTTGGCAAGGCTGGCTATTTTGGGCTTTGTGGCTAATAGACTTACAGACCAGTTCCCAGAGCCTGGAGAGCTCAGTGCTAACTCCATTTGAGGCAGATTTTTCTCAGAGGGAGCTACTTAGCACAATCAAAAAAAAAGCCAGGGCAACCTGAGGGGTGAACAGTGTGAATGACTGAGGCTAATGCCTGGTCGTGCTTTCTGCCCCTGTGTCATTCAGTGTTATGTACTTGTGCTGTGTAGACTTACAAGTTCATTCAGCCCTGTGGGCTTCTTTCTTTCTGAGGCTGTCGTGAGCAGGAGCCCTTGCAATGGATGAATCTGCATCAAGCTATAAACCAGAGTTAGTAAAAGATAGTGATTAGTGCAGAAAAAAAAAACCAACAAACTTTTTTTTTTTCCTGGGGTTGCTTTGATTCTGAGATGCAAGCACAGATAGTCAGTATGCCTGTTCTCAGTTCCTCTGAGTAGGAGGAGGGCACACGAAGTGTTATATTGCTGCTTTCTAGGAACTTGCTTAATTCTTTCTCCTTCCCTGTGTCGCATATGGCATCTCTGTCCTCATGCAGGATGCTGTTCAGCTCGTGTTTTAGCAGTGCCCACATCACACACTGATGACATGCAGTTCTCACTGGAGATGAACACATAATGCTATTACAAGCCACCCGTACTGCAGGCCAATTCATGCGTGTGTGTGTGGACTGAAATGGGTGGCTTGAAAGCCTGAATTCTGATTTCGTTTCCACCCATCGTGCAAATGTTCCGTTGCACTGAGGTCTCACTCTATCTGTCAGCTTGTCTTCTGCAAAGTAGTGATAACCTTACAATAGCAATCCAGATTTTCAAAAGAACTCAGCCTCCCACTCTGACAGCCAGACTTTACGAGGAAATCACCTCCACTTTAGGCACCAAAATGCAATGTTTATAGGTAGAAAAGAACTTTAGCACACTGTGTCCTCAACTTCTCACACAATCTGTGCAGCAGACGTTGCTGTGAGCATTGTTGGGAACTTTGGAAAATTTGCACCTACTTTAAGAATCTAAAAGAGAGCCCAGCTTTTCTGAAAATCTGGATCCAGTTTAGGTGTTGAGCACTCAAAAATTTGAGTCTGAGCTCTCTGAAAAATCTGGCATCTAACAAAGGGATGCTGTGAGGATAAATTAATTAATGTGAGATCCTGGGATTACGGTGTTGACAGGCCTGGTAAACCTTGTCAAGGAGTGAGGAAGCGTTGCATGCGTTGAAATTTCGGGAACAATACGTCGTAGGCGAGAAATGATGACCCACTGTGAGTCTACCACAACACAGGGAGAACCACAGTAGGTTCTCCCATAGCTGAACTCTACCACTGGTAAAATGAGTACTGTTGCCAGTGACAGATGTGTTACTGTTGGCACACAAATGTAGGCTTTTAATGAAGTGGAGAAACACATAGTAAATCTTTAATCCTGACTTCCTAACCAAGAAGCACAAAGAATATTTGAAAGCTGTTGCTATTAGCTTCACCAGAATATTTGTTTTCAGATGGACTTAAATTTTCCAGATGACACTAATATCCCTGAAGGGAATGGGAAGAAGATGAAACAGTGTCTTTGAAACTGCTGAGAAACTAGTTTTGTAAAAGAATTGTGCAAATACGATAATTGTGTGTTTTTCTTTTTACCAGTTACTCTACAGGAAGGGAAATGCATCTTGGAGATGCCTGTTGTTTGTTCACTGGTGTAACTCCTGCTTAGTGAAAAGTGCTTGTTACTATCAAGGGACTTCACTTATCCTGTCAGGGACAGGCGTATAACCTTGTTTTGGGGGAGGTTTTTCTAATGAGAAATAGAAAGGGTCTTACTTCTAATGTAGTTCTTTTATTTCCTGATATTTTCTCAAACGCAGCTGAAGAACAAGGCCACATCTGGCACATCCCCACTGTGTGAGGCAGTCACACTTCAGCAGGTTAGCTTCATGTTCCAAGGACCATTTATCTCTATTCTGTAGTGAGCTAAACAGCCACAGTCTAACAAAGATGTAATTCTAATGAGTTCAACAGAGCTATGTCATATCAGCAGAGAGGGCAGTCAAATAAATAATCTTTTTGCAGATATACTAGTTATTTGTACATGCATATGTACATGGACAGCACAGCATTCCAAGGGCAGTGGAAACCAGCAGGTTTGGCATTTTTGCCTTTTATTAGCTATATTGCCTCTCTTCTCAACATTTCTTTTATAAGCTTAAAGCTTTCTCTTTTACCCTTGTGATGCTTTCATGTCTTCTCCTGCCAGTTAAAAAAAAAAAAAAAAAGAACTGAGAAAACGAAATGATTTCTGGAATGTGTCAGCAACAGGTAGAAGCCCTTGGGATTGCCTTTGACATACAGGAACAAGATGTTTGAGAGAGCTGTTGAATGCTCAATTAGTACTCCCGGAAGTGTCAAATGAATCGAACCAACTGCAGAAATTTTTTGGTGCAGTTGATAGATCATTTTTCAGCCTTTGAGAAAAGGACCTACTGTTTCACTCTGTGCAGCAAACAAGCTCTCCCCTTCTCAACCCTGTGCTATTTTGCTGTTTTTTACGTGGTTCAAGGACACCTGCAAAAATAAACAAGAATGGCAAGTTACAGCCTCCAGAATGTGTGGAGTACCTCAGCTAACTAGTTTATGAATAGCAAGACAGGTGGATACAATGACTATAGTATCTTGAAGGGTTTTGTTTGGTTTTGCTTTGCTTTGGGCAGTTGCTATATTACACTGTGTGATTCTGACAACAGTAATGGATTCCCAAAGTTCAGATGACAGGCTCCATTTTAAGCTACAGGCCAAAAATTGTGCCGTCAAGCCCAAGAACTCAAAAATTATGACCTATATTTCATCTCAAATTAAGGAATTTCTTCACAAACTGATGGAACTGGGTTTGTAAATTAAAAAGAAAAAAAAAAGGAAACATTGCTTGTGTTTCAAATTTGTATTTTTGAGTCTCTGTAATGTGTTTGGCTACACTTCTGTCTCATGTTTATAACCAAGAGTCATAAATTTCTGGCTTAGTAGTAAAAATAGAGACCATAGTGTAACTCCAAGAGCCAAAGTTTCAAGTAAAAGGGTGGTTTTCACTAGAATTGAAAAAATGACAGAAGTTAGAAATTAACCTTTCAAGTGCAAGAAGATTCCAAGGATAACTAATTCTGGTTCAGCCCAGTGCACATTATGAGAAAGTTGCATCTCAGCTTGAATCCCTCACTAAGGTACTCAAGTGTAATAGCCTCTGCAAGTATTATTTGCATAACTTCATTAGGTTTGTGACTACAATCATTCTTTCCCCAGTCTTTGCTGAGGATGAGAGCTTCCTTTCTGTTGGCCAGGCTTATTTTTGTGATCAGAAGAAGCAGATAGAAATAAAAGGAAGATATAGCTAAGTCAGGTGCTGGGCGTGACTGAGTGCGTCGTGCACCAAGATGCTTAGAAGAATAAAAAAGCAGAAGTTATTTAAACTTTAAACCTCAAATCACAGTTGGATTTTAATCTGAAGTAACAAAGAAGTTTTTAACAGCTCGCTATTTATACTGAAGCAAGTGAGTTTTCCTACTTTGGTGTTTTGCAGTGAGATCAAGGACTGTTTTTCAACAATTTAAACGCTTAGCCTTGAGTAAGTCATAAAGAGTCAGTCTTCTCAGTTCAGTCATGAACTATTTGTAAGAAAACTGCATGCACAGGGAAGCCTCAAAGAGGACCTGCCTGGAAAATGATTCAGGAAAAGAACTGAACTTAGAAGAGAGACAGTGGTGGAGAGACAATGGGTCAATTTGCAAATACTCTTTGTAAGCCTCTGACCTCTGACAGGCACAGGGCCGTTTATTAATTGATAATTTTCATGATGGGTTGGAGAATATACTTACAGCACTATTCCGGGATGAACAATAAGTGTGTCAGAGAACAGAATAAGAATTCAAAATGATCCTGGTGATTTGGAGAAGTGGTGTAAGATGACTATTCATTAAAGAAAAAGGCCACTTCTGTTTAGAAAAAGGTTGTGATACAACATAGAGGAGTGGAAAGTGTTGCACCAAGGCTGAAGAAGTTAATGAAATAAACAGAGCCTCAGGGTTGTCTGACTGAGTATCATGTTATCCATCAAGGACTTGAGGGTTATAATTAATCAGAAGCTATGACCATGAGTCAAATTAGCCTGTGGCAAATAGGAAAAATATTATACCGGTATGTTTAAAACAGAGTATCATCTATAGTAATCACTCCACTCTACCTGGAGCTGCTTAAGAGTGAGAAAGCAACAAGAAGCATTCAACAAAAGCAAGGCTCTTAAATTTGCAGTGATGAGGGTTCAGTTAGACTTTGAGGCCAAACATGTAACAGCAAGAATGATGGACCCCTGGAAACAGATTGGGGAAAGCTGAAGAATCACAGAAGGCATATACCCACAAGATAAATATCTGTCAAGAATAGCTATAGTTGAACTTTCACAGGGCAGATTTGGTGACATTAGGGTCCTTATTTCCAACAATTTGTTGATAAAGTCTATATAAAAGAAGAAGAGCTCAATACAATACAATACCATCACCATTTCTTTAGCATGGACAAAGTGCCTCCCTTTTGGTATTAACCTGCTCTGGTGGTGACAGCAGCTGTTTAGTGCATAAGGCAGCAGAAACAGTACAAGGGTGAGGGGAGAAGTACAATGAGGCTGTTAACTCAGCCTGTCTGATGTGTTGTCGCCAGAAGATGCTCAGTAAAGAGGCATAGAACCATAGAATCAGCTGGGTTGGAAAGGACCTCCGAGATCATCGAGTCCAACTCTTGATCCACTACCACTGTGGTTACCAGACCATGGCACTTAGTGCCAAATCCAGTCTTATCTTAAAAACCTCCAGGGGTGGTGAATCCACAACTCCCCTGGGCAGCCCATTCCAATGCCTGATTACCCTCTCTGTAAAGAATTTCTTCCTAATATCCAACCTAAACCTCCCCTGGCACAGCTTAAGACCATGCCCTCTTGTCTTGCTGATAGTTGCCTGGGAGAAGAGACCAACCCCCACCTGGCTACAACCTCCTTTCAGGGAGTTGTAGAGAGTGATGAGGTCTCCCCTGAGCCTCCTCTTCTCCAGGTTGAACAACCCCAGCTCCGTCAGCCTATGCTGACAGGACTTGTGCTCGAGTCCCTTCCCCAGCCTTGTTGCTCTTCTCTGGACCTGCTCCAGCCCCTCCATGTCCTTCCTGAACTGAGTGGCCCAGAACTGGACACAGTACTCTGGGTGTGACCTCACCAGCTCTGAGTCCAGGGGAAGAATCACTTCCCGGGACCTGTTGGCCACACTGATAGAGGCCAGGATGCCATTGGCCTTCTTGGCCACCTGGGCACACTGCTGGCTTCTGTTCAGCTTCCTGTCAATCAGCACTCCCAGGTCCCTTTCTGCCTGGCTGCTCTCCAGCCACTCTGTGCCCTGCCTGTAGTGCTGTTTGGGGTTGTTGTGACCAAAGTGACCAGTGGTAGGGTCACTGCCCACCACTTGCTTCCAGCATGGATGATGGTGTAGCTTGGGCCACGTAAGTCCGCATAAACATAAGTATTCAGAGGTCAACTCCTTTGGGTTTTACAGCACACACAAGGATGCAGCTGCCTGGCCCAGACAAAAGCCCCTTCATGCCTCCCCCCCCTTTTTTATCCCTGAATGCTGTAAAGGGCTGCTACAGGAAAGTACCTTGCCCATGTTTGGGCTTCTAGCAGGATTCTTATTTAACATCTGTGAGAGAAGTCTAACGTCCCACCTGCCTCACTTCGTCCTGGAGCCTGTTTTAGAAGCTAACATGGTTACCTGGAGCTTCAGTCCATACTGACTGCAGACCTTGCTCTAACTTGGCTCCTTATAAAATGTTGCGCGTAGAAGAAAACACTTCAAAAATACACTTGAACAAGCCAAAAGAAGGAGATAATGAGAGTCAAAAATAGAGCATTTTCAGGCACAGAGTGTGTACAACCCCTGAAACTCTATTTTCATTTTAGTTTTCAGTTTTCTGTCTAAGAGTATGAGAAAGTTCTGTGAGAGTGGGAGAGTACTTTGACATGCACACAAAGTTGTCAGAAAAAATGTTACCGAGTTTGCTACTGTATCAAGAGCTTTACCACACTGACCTCAGCACATACCCAGTCATTCCCAAAGTAATATCTTCTGAAATTCCCTTGTTTCTTATTTCCATTTGGAAACCATATAGTCAATAAATAAAACACTAGATAGGTTCCTAAACAGAGAAAGGCATCAAATCAAAGTAGTTGAATGGGTGAACAAGACGGTGGCAAAAAAAGGGAAGATTGGGATAAAGGTTGCATGGAAACTTCTTCTATTTGAAATAATGTTCATAGCATTTTCTTAGCATCAAACTAAGAAACCCAGGGCAGAGAAATTGGTTGGTCACCTGTACTGTCTCTTGTGTTTTCATTGCCTTCCCATGGGCTTATTTTCCTGAGAAAAGCTGTTTATTCAGTTAGCAGAGACATAGGTCTAACAAGCAGAAGACAAAAGAAACACTGACCATTTGCACGAGATGTGGAGGCATGAAGGGAGAGAGTGTCTCTGTATACCTGTATTTTGGATGCTATTTAAAAAGACTCCTTTGTAGAGCTGTACCATGGAGAAAGATTGCTTCTTCCTGGCATTGTGGTTTCAGTTCAGCTCTGGGCTGAGCTTTCTAATCCAGGACAGGGACATAATTCAGTACATATCAAACTGGACAAATGTGAGGATCATCCATGAAGTCATCTTAATGTAAGCAAGAAGGTTGTTTTCTGGAGAGAGCAAAGTGGCAAGTCTGGGAACAGATACTCAGTGTTGTATGGGGAGGTGGAACTCTCCTGTGACAGGCCAGAGCCAGTTTTCACTTACCCAGAGCTGGTGTAAGGATACCACAACCTAGACTCCCAACCAGTTAGACTGTGGGTACTCAGGTTTGTCCCCCATGTGCAATAATCACACTTCCAGTGTATAGCCTTTACATCACAGCTCCCCCCCAGATAGCCTATGCTTGGTTTAGCTGAGCAGCTAGAAGACAGGTCATGTAAACTAGAGCATCGGAAATAATCACGTACACAACAGGTCATTTGTAGTCTCACAGCAGTGAAACTAAGTTTACATAAATAAGTCCCTACAAGCCTGAATTATGTTATTAAGGCATTAAAACAATGTAATTAAATATGAAGTGTAAATTTGGGGACTTTAGTTGAAGGGCTTACCCAAAATATTTAGCTGAGTCCTCATCAATTACCATCTCAGTTTTCTCCTACTGCACTGTCATCTGTGCAGAGTTTAAACAGTATGCCATCAAGGGTACTTGAACACATACTTACCTTCAAAACTCTCAGTGGATCCACCACTCCCACCCAAGTGGCGTGTGTGTTCTCAAAGATGCTGACTCTCAGCCACAACCCTGTGTGGGCACCCAGCACCCTCAGACGCCACCAGCAGCGTGAGCTCTCTCGCGTGTGCGTCAGAAGAGAAAACAGCACCAGATATTCCTTTCCAAGATTCACTGAGCACTGGTGACAGCTGCTGAGCCTGTGAGGTGCTGTGAGGTGCTGCTACCCATCCAGTGTGAGAGCGTTTGCAGCCAGCTGCCCCGAGTGGCCACAGCGGATGCCTGCCGGTGACAGGAGGTCCCTCTCCACAGCTTATTCCCTGCCCTGGGATCACTGGCTTGCCTCCCACACCCGGTGTTTTATGCTCACCACGGGGGGGGTTTGTCGGTGGCCTGGGTGGAAGCGTTGCTGGAGAGGCAGCAAGGATGGCTGGCTGAGTCACAGCCCGGGGCTGCTGCTGTGGAGGACGGCAGCTAAACTCATCTCGAGGGGGAGGATTGGAGTGGTATCGCAGTCTGGGCGTTGATTGCAGTTGGTTTTATGCTTTACCAGCTGATGCTGGTGAAGTGCACAAGTTGCCGAGGGTCCCTGTGGGCTTTTTTTGGCAGCTGTAAACCCACAGTACGTGGAGGTGCATTGCCCATGTCCTTTTCCTCCCATTTGCTGGGAAACTTTCCAGAGCTGTTTTAGTTGAACTAGGGCCTGAGCAACCTAGGTTATAGCTGGTCTAAAAGAGGAACAAACTTGAAATGCAGATGCAAGGAGATTCCAGCCTTTTCTAATGTCTCCATGGAACTTGATCTGCAGAAGCCACCAAGAAGCAGCCAGGCAGCAGAGATTCGTGTTTTCCACGCACTGTGGAGCTGAGGGATTAAGCCTTCTGGTGAAAAGTTTTGTGTCCCATTACTAGCACCTCAGCTTTTGTGTGCTGGTGACAGAAGGACTACCTGGTGTGAGGAACTGCATTCCCACACAAAATTTTAAACCTGAAATCTTAATATATTTTTATTTTTCCTTTAGGACTTCTTTATTGTTTCAGGACTTTTGGTTTAATTTATGCCCTGTTATTTGACTTTATTACCCAAGATGCCAAGATTTATGTTAATAGAAGAAAAGGCATTTAAAATGTCTCTTAATATATTTCCCTTGAAATACATGAAGATTACAGCTGCTGCAATAAACTCATAATCTCTGAATGCTAGAAGGGAAATGTTTGACATTAACAGGCTGCTTTTAGAAATGAAATATCTGTAGCAAGGACATGGAGAACTTAGAACCAACGTCTGATTGTGACTGCATTTGAATTTTGTGTGCTATTTGAGATTCAGGGGAGGAAATCTTAACTTTTACACATACCTCAACACTTCTTGATGTCAACCAGAAACAGAGGCAGCAAAATTCCTCAGGAGAGACTGCTCCTATGACAGTTTGGATTTGGCAAGAACCAAGGAGAATGTGAAATCTTGTGAGAAAGTCTGATCCTTCCTATTTTCCAGTCTCAGTGATTTCCATGGAAATTGAATGCTAGGGAATGCATTCAAAGATTTATATCTCAACTGCAGCACAAAGTTTAAAAATCTGGAATGTTATGGTACAACTTTGGGAATAGTTTGGTTTGAATTAGCACTGAGTTCGTGACGTGCCCTGGTCAAATATGTGACTGGGAGACTCTGAAGGTGAACAACCAGCCTGCAGCCCTTACTGCATATGATTTCATTACTTTTAGAGCATGGAGACAGGCTTTTCGTGTGAAGGCTTTTCATGCTACTGTGAAGTAGCAAATGACAAAGAGATGAAAAGAGGTGGTCTCTGACTAGGTTCTCTACTCTGCCACAGCAGTTTTGTGCCAACTAAGATTTTACTAGCTTATCTCACTCTGAATCTGATGTAGTGGAGCAGAGATTAAGTCTGGGTTTAGAAAATCTGGGCACATTTGAAATTAAAGTATTATGGTAGAGCTGTTGTTCATACTAATGTTAGCAATCCTTAAGTGCTTAAATAAGATGAAGACCATTTTTGTACACATGAAACTCCCACTGAACTCTGCTGGCATTGACAGGGCAATGACTAATTGCTCAAAATAAATTATGATTGCCTACTCTGAATTCCTTTTGCTAAGAATCTAGATCCTTTTGATATACATGGGGTTATATAAATCCTCCTTTGAAAAATGAACGTCAGACTGTGGGTCTAAGCATGACAAAGACCTTAAACCTCCACTTTGAGCTGGGCAAGACATTCATCTGCTGGGAAGGTTTTGTTTACATTTTAGGCATTAATTGCACAATGTATGGCAGAACAAAATTATACCTTTCCCTTGTCCTGGAATACTGCACTAGGAGGAAATCAACCTCAAAGTGGTTATACAGCCTGAAGAAATACAACCATTTTTCTAATTTTCAGAGGATCCCAAACAAATACAATGCTGCTTATGTCAAGAGATACAAACAATAACAACAAAAAACCCCTAATCTGCTTTAATAATATCAGTGATTTACTAGTTTCTTAATAAAAGAATCATTCTAGTGTTTAGTGTACAAATATATTCCATCTCAGATACACAGATGTAAAAACTGAAATACACCACAAACCAGCCCAGGTAAAAGAAAAGGCATACATTCTTATAATTTCTTCACATTTCCATCTATTTAGAATAATGACATTAGGCCAACTTCTAGCTGAAACAAGGTCAAAGTGATTTCAAAGAAATCAATAAAACTCATCCCTAGTTATCTCTGTAACTGAAAGCAGAATTTTGATCCAGTAAGTGCGAAATGAACACTCTTAAAATAGGAAGTATCAGACTCCAGGTACGTGTATCATCAGTTCAAATTAGATTTTACCTCTTGAAACCTTCCAGCACAATGAAGAAACCAGGAGGAATGTAAAGGAATTTCACAGTCAGTAAGGAATACAGCATTTGTTCTACTATTTGTATTGTCGTTCCTATGTAGAATCACAGAATGTTTTCTTATGTTCATCACCAATAAAGCTTTTATGGTTTTAATGTAAATTCCTTATTCTGTTTGCTTTGGGCACTTTGTGTGCCTTTTTCTATAAGATCTGGAATTATTCTTTCTCCCTTTCTAGTCATTGTGCATTGTTACCATTATTTTGTTTAGGTTATGAAAGACTCAGAACTGGTTCCTTGCTGTATACAGACATGAAAGAAATCACAGTCCCATCCCTAAAAGGCTTAGGAGGAAAATACTAATATCTTTGAGTTTATCCTCTTTCAGGAAACTAAATTTAGCCTGTAATATCTTTTAAAGAGGAATCACAATTTTATGGGAAAAAATTATTTATTTGAGTCAAAAAAGGTACTCAGTAGAACCTTAGTTGGGGGAGTTATTGACTTAGTAAGACTTCTGAAAATGTCATGTTTTGCACTTTGAAAGATATTTTGCTATTCCAGTTGTACTGGGAATTACAATTCTCTGCTCATGAGCCTAAAAAAAGCCCAGAGTAAAGCATCTATTAGCACAATTTAGCCACTACAACCCGAAAGCAAAGATCAAAATGTTAATCAACTCGAGGAAATTGCTATGTTATTAACAGTCACCAAAGACCTTCATAATATTAGTAATACCAAACAAGGAGTCTGCATATAACAGGATATTTGGATGAGTTTTGCAATTATACTCATTTCTTGGAGGCTGTATTTAATTATTTTTTTATTAAAGAAACATGGGATCTGTATTCTGAAGGGTTTGATTTGAAAGGTCATTAGATTAAGTGGAATAGAGTAAAAACTAAACAACAATATGTTTGTACTTGTCCATGTCCTAGTCATGACTTTGGTGGCAGTTAAGAGCTAATTCTCTTACATGAAGCACATCGCTGGAAAACTAAAGTTTTACTGTATCATTTTCTTTCATTATATGAACTTAGAGGAATTATGTGAATTAGAGGAATATTTAATACAAATTATGGCTAATCAGAAGTCAGTTTATAGGTAAAGAATGATTTTGATGACAAGCTTATAACCAACTGTGGTCCATAACCATAAGGAATTCTTAGGTGGGAAGTAAAGATCTTTGTTTTACTAAACATATTCACTACTGTGAATATGGGGGTTTAAGGCCATTTTTCTCACATGGAGATTTACAGAATCAGATCCAAAATTAAACTGCATGGTGTCCACCTTCTGGAATCAATGAGACAGATCTCCAATGTTGAGAAACTCATTCATTATCATGAATCTGCCTTCCACACCCCCTAGAGTACATAAAGGTACTGAGGTCTTGAAAAAATAATAAATGATCAGGTCTTCAAGACTGAGGTCTTGAAAAAATAATACATGATGATGCATCTAAATATTTTATAATAGATACGAAGTAATTAAATTAAGATATAATGGAAAACCTGAATGCTAAATACTTAAAGCTTGTTTTTTACAAACTTAACAAGCATATTAATAACAAAAAAAAATTAAAACCTGGGTGTCTATGACAGGTAATATTAAAAAATGGTTGCCCCATTTATTTTATCCACTTAAACATTTAGATTATATTTCATGTAAATAAAGCTTTTATATACAAAAGGTGGAGTGGAGATACAGCACACAGAGGAAGAAGATTGCTTCAACTCTTCCCATGTGTTTGTCATAGCATTTTTAAGGTATATTACTGTAAAATTAAATAAAGCATAAGGTATTTTAGGAGTATTGTCATATCTTGGATACCTGAGTGTTGTCTGATGAACACTGAATCAAGCTGCCTTTGCAAATAAATATTCTCTCGTTGACTCACTCTTACTGGATACACAGCCCTGTGCTTGTGGATTTTAAGAAGTACTTTGCCTGGAAAAGAATGGATGAAAGCATGTGAGAATATGGCCATCACACATATGTCAAGTATTCACAAAGGGAAGTTGACATGGCACATTTATCCTCGTGAGTTTGATCATCTAAACGTGCTGTGACATTCATCCATAACTGAATGACTAAAATGCCCGTTCTAACCTCAATTTACTATAATTCTCTTCTGTCTGTAATTCAAGAAAATGGCTCTGTTTTCAGAAATGACAACTGAAAACCAGGAGAATGATACCCATGCATCTGATTTTTAGAGTGCATAAAGTGCTCCTCTGATGACCTATGAGGCAAAGTCATGAACCTGCTGTTTCACGATGGTGCTGGATGATGTGGACTACAATTGGTGCTGTCAGAGGAAGCAGACAATTCTGTTCATAGGCTGCCACTTAGTCATGTAGCTTTTGTGCCTGCAGAGTAAATAGCTTTAAAACACACTTCTGGAGGTTAGTTCTCCACTGTGATAATTATTCAGATGTTGCACTTTGTATGCAGTCTTCAGTGCACCTAAGTATCTGCTTCACATGTGTACTATCAGCTCTGCACATGCGTATTCCCACACAACACCCACAGCCCAAAATCGGGTAGGACAATTTAGTTATAGCTGCAAAACACTCTCCATCCAAAATGCAGTAGTTCGGGGGTAATTCACAGTTGCACCTTTTTTTCCTCCCATAAATTGCCATCCATGACTTTGATACATTAAACTTCTAGATTGTAGTTTCCAGTTCAATATGCTAAATCCCAGTAGAAAGCATAGGTTGAAAAAGGAAAACAGATGTAAAGAGAAGGTGTTACTGGCAGTAATTTAGGCAAATTGGTAGTGGTGTTCTTACTCCTTTACTAAGCTTGTACTACATAATTGGATATATCTGTTTTATTTCATGCAGGTAACAGCATAAACATACAAATGCAGTTCAGTGGGAGGGTTATGAAAATGCAGTGCTTTGCTCCAGCAATTGCTGTTGTCTGGTGTTTCTGTGTAGTCTTATTTGTACCACAGAATCATAGAATCAGCTGGGTTGGAAGGGACCTCTGAGATCATCAAGTCCAACCCTAGTCCAATACCGCTGTGGTTACCAGACCATGGCACTGAGTACCACATCCAGTCTTATCTTAAAAACCTCCAGGCATGGAGAATCCACGACCTCCCTGGGTAGCCCATTGCAGTGCCTGATTACCCTCTCTGTAAAGAATTTCTTCCTAATATCCAACCTAAACCTTCCCTGGCACAGTTCAAGACCATGCCCTCTTGTCTTGCTGATAGCTGCCTGAGAGAAGAGACCAGGCAACTCCTGTCAGGAGTTGTAGGGAGTGATGAGGTCTCCCCTGAGCCTCCTCTTCTCCAGGCTGAACAACCCCAGCTCCCTCAGCCTCTCCTCTCAGGACTTGTGTTTGAGTCCCTTCCCCAGCCTTGTTGCTCTTCTCTGGACCTGCTTCAGCACCTCAATATCCTTCCTGAACTGAGGGGCCCAGAACTGGACACAGCACTCGAGGTGTGGCCTCACCAGCACTGAGTACAGGGGAAGAATCACTTCCCTGGACCTGCTGGCCACACTGTTCCGGGATCCATTGGCCTTCTTGGCTATGTGGGCACACTGCTGGCTTCTGTTCAGCTTCCTGTCAATCCAAACTCCCAGGTCCCTCTCTGCCTGGCTGCTCTCCAGCCACTCTGTGCCCAGCCTGTAGGGCTGCAGGGGGTTGTTGTGGCCAAAGTGCAGGATCCATAAGCGCTTCAGTACATGACTGGCACTTTGCAGATCCCTTCAGTTAGGACAGACAGGAGGCATGCTGTGGGAACAGGACATAGCAGGAAGGGAGTTGGAATGCCCTCAGGGGCTCGAGGGCTCAGACATGGGTCACAGTACCCTGCTGCCACCAGAAATGAAGGTAGGGTGGCCGAGTTGAAACAAAGACTGCAGATGGGGCATTTTGTCCAGTTCGAAATGAAACATCACAATTCATTCCTGCAGGTTTATAAAGCCCTTATGTTTGCACTTTTTACAGAATGACATCAAATCAGCAATGAAAAAGCTGTGTCCAAAGCAAAATCTCTGCTTTTTCTGAAATAATTTTCTCCCTTCTTTCAGACCAAACCACTTGCTGATTTGACGAATGGTTTCAATCTTCCTAAAGCTGCATTTTCCTTTTATTATTGTTTTGTTTGCAAACCTCCTTCCTTCTCTACCTCCTCTCCTGTCTCTGGACTTGATACTGCAGCAAACTGCTTCATCCAGTCCATCCCCATCCAGCTGTGGGAAGCGGCTCAGCTCTGATTGCACCTCACAGTCTTTTGAAAAGAAAACGTAGCTGAGTTGTTACCATAGGTGAGAGGAGGCTTCCTATCCCTCCCCCTCCAACTTGTACACATGTAAGTCCTAAGTAGGAATATTTGTTTCCCCACTGATTAAGGGAGAGTTTTTTCAACACAGCCCTCACTAGCTGCCCCTCAACCAGGAGCTGCTTCCAGGAGCTGCTTCCCTTCAGCAGGGCTGCAAAAGGTTCAACACAGGACACTCACAGTACATGGCACACGTGGCTGGTGTACAGAACTACAGGCAACAGCCAACCAGCTTGTCTTCACATTTGCAAGGCTCTGGAGATACACACAGCTGATTACTGTGTCCTGACCAAGGGGAAAAATACACTAACACAATGGTTTTCAACTGCAGGCCTGTGCAGAGCGTGAAGATGCACACTGACTTCTGATCTTCCTCTGAGCCAGGTAGTCAGATGGTTTGAGAGGAATGTTAGGGTGGATCTCCAGACACTTCTGGCTGTGCTGGAGGCACATCCATCATGATCTCCTCCTGGCTGCTCTTGTCTTTGAAGCAGAAAAGGTGGACGGAGGGAATGCTGAAGGCAACAGCCCTGCAGCTAAGGGCAGCAGCCACATCCTGGGACATTCCTCACTCCAGGCCCCTCCTTATGGCAAAATGTGAGAGCAACCTATGAGAAAACTGCAGTTTTCTGAGTCTGCGGTTTCCAACTAAACTGATGAGGGGAGTAAAGAGAAAAAGGGAAACAAAATATTTGCAGCTGTTTGAATGGGAAATTTCTGTGTCATTAAGACCTCAAAATCAGGTTTTGTTCAGGCGTTGGTACATGTTGCTGTGTTGGTTTTTACAAGACACCAGATGCTGATCTGATTTGCTTCACAGAAGCTATTAGCAATCCAGGAGATTCAGGAGGCTGCTGATAAGAGAAAGTACAGCAGCCCTGCAAAATTGTCTCATTAAGCATCAATAAAGTTTGAAGTGGGAGCTTTCATCTACATTTGATGTCTTCCCAAATATGTGGAGTAGTTGAACATGCTCATTTTTCTGGATAATAAAACTATTACAGTAAACCTTTCAGAAAGTATTAGATTAATTCACCATCCTTCACTGAAGAGGCAGTTGTAGAGATTTTTTTTTTAAAACTGCATTTTTTTTTTTATCTCAGAGCTTTGGAGGATACTGCTGACATTTACTTATGAGGTTTTAATTAAGTATTATTTACAATGTACCTGTAGCTGTTGTTAGAAGATTTTTTTTTGTGTATGCTGTATCAGCAAACCTAAGTAATAATTCCGTCTGAAGCTGATGAAGTATAAATGTAAGTTTAGAGAGTAATTATAGTTGGGTAAATATTTTCCATTTTATTTTTTTAGTTTCTCTGTTCTGCTTAACAGATCCTTTCTAACTCATGCTGGAGTCTCTCCTGAGAAGCAGTTCCTCTGATGGAACTACTCTAGGCTCCCTTTGAGTGGAAGCAGCATCAGGACAAAATATGTACAGTGAGTTAAAACAGAAAGTGAGAAGCACATTTGCATTTAGAATCTCCACATTTACAGTTTCATTGAACCTGCCTGAAGCCATTTGAAGGCACTCACTTGTGTAAAGAGCAGAGCTGGAGAACACCACCAGAATCCTGGTCCTGTAAGCAGTTGGACTTTGTGGAGCAGCTATAGATGTAGCACTGCTCCAACCCCAGCTTAGAGCAGCAGCTGGAGGGAAACAGGGAATAGAAGGGAAGAAGAAAGCATAGGCAGGGATTGTATAGTACAGCCAGGGTGCCTGCTTTAGGATTCCCACTGTGTTCCCAGGGTTCCTGTTCAGAGTCAAGTCCTCTGCAGTGAGTTTGCCATCATTTAATGAGAACAGAATTCAGATCAGAAATACTCTCAAAAGGAGGCTAAAGTATTAAAATTAAGAACAACCTTAGGAAGTTACAGTTGATGGACTCACACTTCCTACCCCTGTGATCAAAGTTCATATACTGGTGAAATTTTAGGGCAAGGAGGTGGTGCTGTTTTGGATTTTTTGTTTTAAAGTTGTGATGGGTTTAGGTATTTGTCATCAGACTTTTCTAACAAACGTTATCAGCACAATGGCAGAGGCCAGGATTTGCAGCTTGCAATAGCTGAAATTTTCCAGTATGCTCAAGTGATTTAAGTGCTTTGGGGATTTCTACCCTAATTCCTTGAGAACAAAACTTGAAATGTCACTTATAGCAGAAGAAATTACCTCAGATACACATAGGAATAACATAATTTACAGTTAAATGATAACTAAACATTCCGAGCAATGTATATAAACCAGAACAATTGGATCCAAACATTGGATCTGCCTTTCAGACAGACTGAGATCTGGTTACAATCTTTATAGCTGAAGCAACTTTCTAAATATCCCTGAAAGGAATGTATAACAACTTGCACTGTAATATCTGAGTCACCTTTCAACTAAGGGGGTAGAGGTGGATATGAGGGGCACCTCAGAAGCTGTAAAATAAATAGCCAGTGTTGGGATAAGTAAAGGAAAAAGTCAATAAAAAGCTCTCTTAAACTTCACATGTTTGGTTCTGAAGCTACAAAGCTGTTGAATTGTGGAGAAATAAAATGAAGTGGCAAAAGAAACTGAGCCAAACAGATGAGAATTCATGCTTGTATTTGTATACATAAGGTCATCTTCAAGCTGCAAAAAAAATCAGTTCAGAGTATGTCCACACTGTGTAATAAATAAGTTCTCTGCATGCTTTGCTCCCAGATCTGGTCCTTTGGTTGCCTGCATGGGATGGAATAAAGCAACTATATTCTTCCACTCCCCTCCAAGTGTGATTCTGGGAGTAGTTTCCTCTGAACTGTTCCTATAGCAGTAGAGATGAAGAGCAAAGCATGTTCTCCAGGACCTCCCCATCAGCCCTGCACTCTCAAAGACCCCTAAGCACTCTCCCATTACTCTCCCATAGCACACAATAACCATCCATCTTCCTGGGCTATAGAAATGCCACTCCCTTTCAAGCTGTTGTACAGTCTACACGAGATCACAGGCACCTCTACGTGAAAAACTGCAAGAAAGAAACAGCCATGGGGGTCTGTAGGGGATCTGGACTAAGCACTGGGTGGTCTGAAGGCAGCTTGTTGATTCTAAGTAGAATTAAGCCTGTAGGGCGGGAGCGTGACCCTCTTTAAAACACTGATGGGGGCAGTTCCCTGGGGAGATGCCATTAACAGGGTACGTGGTGCCCTGTCCCTCAGAGAGATGCACCCAAACTGGATTGTCTCAAACTACTGTTAAAAATGAACAACTCTTTATAAATAGGACATTGATAACCGTGAGAAGTCCAGAAAGTATCGGTCAGAGGTGCTCAAACAAGGAAGTTAAAACAGAGTTTTATGGAGTCAGTTGTTTCTACTGATAAACTGAAAGAAGTAGGTGGACTTAAAGTTTCTACATACTAAAAATTCTTGTTGAGCAGATTGGAAAAAGCTTATGATTACAGACATCAAAGATGAGGTGACACGCTGGCTTTTGTGCAAGGACAGTCAGACCTGTCTAGATTAGAGATTAGGTAATTATGTTTAGCTGTTTTAATAAGCTACTTCTCGTGATGCATAAATGTAGTCTGATTGGTAATTAAACTGGCTGTAGTATGAATCTCTGCAGTTTTTCTTTACACAGGCTTCACCATATTTTGCTGCCCATTCATTTCAGTCTCTCTTCACATCACTGTGCCACATGTAATAAAATTAACTTTTTTGAGAGACCAAAAAGTTACACACTTATGACATACAGCAATAAACCATTGATTCAGTGATTACAAGTCACTAGGTGTCATTTCAGAAGCCTTCTTTCTCCATCAGTGGTACAAATGTTGAAGAGACAAGCTGCACCTTGTGGCTATGCACAGAACAAAGACCACCCAGGGGTCTCAGAGATAAAGCAATTAGTCTGTAATGACAATTAAAATGTAATGTCAGTGTTTATTAAGAACAGTAAAATGTACAATGATCACACATCAGGAGAAGACAAGACTCTTAACTGCAATTTTATCCTAATTTGGCTGTGTGAGAGAACAAATCAGTGATATTTTGGAGCAGGCTGATGTGCTTTATGTGAATGCTAATATGAAAAAAATAGTGAATGGTATTACCAAAAGCAGTAGTGTATCCTGTCGAAACTAGAAAGATTTCGAGAGATCTTAGAGGGTATTATTATTAGAGGATGTTTAAGAAAATAATCATTTTGCCTTGGGAGAAATCTCAGAAAATACATGACTGTTCGTATTTTTAATTCTTTTGCTCTTTTGTTATTACTTTTATGGTGGTTAGTATTGGAAAATGAAAATATTTTACTTCTTAATGGAAAATGAATGTGGTCCTGTTAGGTAAAAGTTCAGACTATTCTGCAAGCTAATTAAATTGTCAGTGAAAGAAAAGCAACTTAGAACCAACAGGCTTGCCTTTTTTTTTTTGTACTGGTACAGAAACAGACAAAAATCATCAGATCATTTAGGTTGGGAAAGACCTTTAAAATCATTGAGTCCAACCATTAATCCAGCACTGCTGAGTCCATCACTAAACCATGTCTCTAAGTGCCACATCTACACGTCTTTTAAATACCTCCAGGGATGGTGACTCAACCACTTCCCTGGGCAGCCAGTGATCCACAACCCTTTCCATGAAAACATTTTTCTTAATATCCAGTCTAAAACTCCCTGGTGCAACTTGAAGCCATTTCCTCTTATCCTACCACTTGTTACCTGGGAGAAGAGGCCAATCCCCACCTCAATACCACCTCCTTTCAGTTAGTTGTGGAGGGTGATAAGGGCCCCCTGAGCCTCTTTTTTCTCCAGGCTAAAAAAAACCAGCTCCCTCAGCTGCTCCTCATAAGACTTGTGCTCCAGACTCTTCACCAGTTTTGTTGGCCTTCCTTCAGCACACACCAGCACCTTATGGTTGAATGGGGTTGTTGTAACCCAAGTGGAGGACCCAGCCCTTTGCCTTGCTGAACCTCACACAATTTGTGTCAGCCCATCGATCCAGCCTTTCCAAATTCCTCTGCAAAGCCTTCCTATCCTTCAGCATGTCACCACTCCCACCCAACTTAGTGACATCTGCAAACTGACTGAGGGTAGATGCAATCCCCTTGTCCAGATCATTGATAACACTATTAAACAGAACAGGCCCCAGAAGTGTTCCCCAGCATTTTACACGTGAAGGAAATTCCACAATTCTGTGGAAAATGAAGTTTTATTTTAAAAAATATTTTCTAAACTGAAACGTTATTCTAGAGATCTTGCTTAGTATATAGGGTGTTTGTTCTGTAGACCACACAGGACAGCATGAGAAAGCAGGGCCAAACACAGACCAAGCATAAATCAGTTGTTAGCTTAAATAGAGCATTGGACTAGCTGAGAAACTTATCCTTATTCTGCTATTTTGGTAGTAAAAGCAGCATGTCTCATTTCTTTCTGAATTTGCTTTCCTGCAAAGGTTCTGCACAACTTCCAAGTCCATTATTTTTCTTAAATGAAAGGCTTGTAATAATATATGGCATTAAAAGATAGAGGAGAAACCAGATCTATGGGTCAGTCTGTCATGGCTTAAAAAAAGCATTAAGTCCATCTTCTCTGAATTTGGAAAGTTTTCCTTAAGAAATGAAGCCATGGAAGATAGATGAGCCACTGGCTGAAGGGAAGAGTTATTATGTAGTAATAAAACATTGCAGAAGACAGAGAGTCAGCTTTTCCCTGAACATTTTAGAAGTTTCAAGATATATCCCCCCCTGCCATGACATTTAGCCGGGGCAGAAGAACCCACTCCCACTCAGTTATCTGGGAAACCTCATTAAGCCAAATTCTGCTCCTTGTTACGTTTCCAGCAGCTGTTTAAAGACCATATGGACCCCTACATGGACCTCAGAATGCCTAAAGTTTTGCAAATGCTTTACCACTAAGTAATAAAGATCTCACAACATCTTGCACTTTGCAAATGAGGAAATGGGGACACAGGCAGAGACACTGTGTACCCCATCCACGGTGTGGCAGAGGCAAAGAGAAAATGTGCCTTAGGTCAGAGACCACTTTTCCATCTTTAGACTGTGCTATTGCTATTCATAAATCTTTATTCATTTTGTATTCTAAATATGGGTGACAGTGAGAGCAGTTATAATAACACTAAAGTAGTAACACTAATATAAATCTTTTTCATTTGCATATTACTACACACTAGTGATGGCAAAACTTTTGCACTGTGGAAGCATCTTCAAGAGTAATGATCACCCTAGAATGGAGAAACCATCTAAGAAATGTATCACAGTGAGGACAGAGCATGTTTTAACTTGTGCATGCTGTCTGAGTGCTCACTTTTACGCTGTGATTAATTCCTCTGTATAGAAAACATTCCTCAGATAAAAATTATACCATAATCTGACACAAAATAGAGCTGAAAAATTTATTGACTTGGCTGAAATGAACTAAAAATTGTGACAGATGTTTTCTGAACACCACTGAACACTGTAAACTAGATTACACCCTCATTCTGTATAATAAATGTTTGGTAATGAAGCAAAATAAAAGTGGACTTTATCTTTGCGCTTGCAGGATTGTAAGTAAGAAGGAAGTCCAGTAAAAAAAAAAAGTACTTCAGTGGGAAACCAGGATGAGACAAAAAACACATTATCAAAGGGGGGATACACTAGTGTAGAATTGGAGGAACCTAATGATAAAACAGCTTCATGAAATCTGAAAATACAGAAAATACTTTTTCACAGAAATGCATTTCCACTGCATACCTCATTATGCCCTTGGGAGTTCCTTATGTATATCGTCTGCATAGAACAGAGTGAAATTCATCTTTGGAGTATTTTGCTGCTAGCTGGGAAATAAAGAAAATGCTCATAAAGAGGAGCTGCTAAATGCATTTCTGATTCCCAGGAGACAGCATTGCTTGTGGCAATGACTAGCAATATTTTCTACCTCGTCAGACTTTCAGCTAAAAGTGAACAGAAAACTTCATGCTAGGAGGTAACACATGGTATGTGGGAAAGCAGCAACAAGATTATGTTCCTTTTCATCCTTGGTTCAGATCTATCCCACATGGCTGTTGGTCAAAAGTCTTTTCCCATCCAAATGCATCTGGAGATAAGCCAGGATACTGGAGAGTCGTTACAGCTTGTTGCTGTTTACATCACATCCTAACTTGATTCATCTGGGATTTGTGCTGTTCATTTGAGCATAGAGAGTAATATGTTCTCTCGTTTGCTTGATGCAATCAGGGTGTTAAGCAATGGGACTAGTAGTGAGACCATGTCCAGCAGAGCTGTCTCTGTGTCCAGGCTCCATCCCTAGGTCTTATCCATCATCTGCAGGATAAAGCTTCAGCCCAGTGGCAAGCCTTTTTCTTCCAGCTTGAAGCCTCACATGAGTTCTTGGTGATCAGACCACCACTGTGATTGTGCTGAAGTCTGTTGTGAAGACCAGACTATAGTCACAGCTCTGCAAGTTGGGTTGTATGTGGTACTACTGTCCCTGGGATGTCAGGTCCATGGGAATACAGATCTACCAGCACCCTCAAGAAGGGACAAGTCCCTTGCTGGTTTGTGAGAATCAGAAGAGGATGCAGTACACAGTGGTTTTAAATTGTTTGTGTTCACTGTATTATAACAAACTTTGAGGCAATAATTACTTCCCTGGGGTAATATCAACTGCACTAACAGCATGAGAAATTTGATCCGCCCATTTCCTGGTTTTGGCCACAGCTCATGAAACCACAACTGTTGAATGCAGAGCCCGGATAAAAGGGCCATTCTCCTCTACCTACACAGCTATTTTTGGTTCTTCACGGCTTATAAATAAAATAACCTTCGAGACTGAAATTGGTCGGGAGTTCTTTTGCAACCGAATGGCAAGTGCCTTTCGAGTCCTTGGAGAGATGGGGGAAGTTAAAATAATTTTTAAGTCACAATTGCGTTTTTGGAGTGTTCAAAAATGGAAATATGTTCCTAAAAAAACAGATACACATATACCCTGAGTTTGATCCTGTCCCCGGAGAAGCATTTGTAGCTTCAGTGAGTTCCATGGAGTTACTGCCAAATGACATGAGCTCAGTGTTTGCTTCAGGCCATTTTGCTATCACAAAGAGCAGCAACATGATAAGGATCACAACATATTTCTGAAAGGAGGGCAAGTGTCGCTGATAGACTGGTTGCAAAAACGTCATTCATTAATAAAAAGGTCATGAGTGATTGCAAGGGATACAAATGAAATACTTCACTTCTTTGGAACTTCATTTTGCAGCCTCTTTAATTGTATTTATCAACCACATTTTCCTAATCTTTTCAAAGGTCTGTCTTCCTGCAATCTAAGGTCTGTCTTTGGAAACCCCAGGTTAAAAAGAGCCTTCCTTTTTAGTCTCTAAGCCTGAGTACACACTGGAAAGGCAAGATAAGAGGGAACCTGCACTTCGAAAGATGGCTCAAACCAAAGACACTGCCTGAAACTGCAGGGTGCATAAAATGCAGGTCTGAGTACAGGCAGCAGCACTGGTGTTATATGAAGTATCAGGCACTGGTCAGGTAATGGCAGATGGCATTTTGAACCAGCACACACTTAAATATGTGAGCATGTAGAGACTAAAAACATGAAGTCTTACCTGATCCAGAACACAGTAGCATCCTTGGAACAAAGCTCCAAAGAAAATTAAGTCAAAAGAGATGCAATCTCATAGAGTCAAGCATGAAATGACTGAATATTTTACTTTCTCAACCAACCTACCTCAGGCAACGAAAGCAAGCTTACACTCCAGGGTGAGAAGGAAAATCTATGATGATTGTGGAAATCAAGCACTGTATTTTATTTGTCCATGGTGTGCAAGTAATTCTCAGAATGCAGAATAATTGTTTTTGTCTTTGTTCCAAACACAAACAAGGGATGTGTCCTGAATTAGTGCAAACTTTTAAGTCCGTTTTTCCAAGATAAAGAGCTGTAGCATAAGTAAGAACACAGTCCTACTTGAGAGGTCACAAAAACTGTTTGACTTCATGATTTGGACAGCAGTAGAGGTGAAGGTCTCCAGTTCTTGCACAATATATAATCCAAAATGGAATTAAATTGTAAATCAATTACAAAACACCGAAGATTTTACACTATGTAACTTTTCCCCCTCTTCCACCAAACTAATGTAAGTGAGCAAGTATGAATGGATAGTAACAGAGGCAACTAATGGTAGGGATAACCCCAAAATATTTGTATAGTTTTTCCTGTTCCCTGTCTGACCTGCTCTGTTTTATGTCAATTTTGACTTTAAGGGGTAAGGACTTGTCTTTCTGTACTGTGGTTTATGTAGTGTCACAGATGTTGATATTGATCTCTTGCAGTAAAAGTTTCTGTTTGATCTCGCCAGTGTAAGAGCATGAATGTTATTTTCATCAGGGCCTTTCCAGTTACTCGATTCATTAGTTTTGCACAAAGCGGGATTGTAACTGGGCAGGGAGAAGGGGGAAATTGTATGTGTGGAGTAGGATTTAGCAATTCCTATATTTCCTATAAGGCAGAGGCTATTTTGAGGTCGACTTCGTCTCCCTTTGGGGAAAAGGTACCTTGCCAAAGCTGAGGGCAATGGCATCTAATTTTCCCATCCACTGCTTGGAAAGTATTTATTAAATAAACTTTTACCTTCTCCCTTCTTAATTCTCAAACAGTTCTGTGACACAGTAACCTTGTTCTGAGTGTAAATGTCCTGCCTCTCCCAGTCAGAGATAACAAACATCCTTGGCAAAACAGTACGTCTTTGTTTTTCACAACAGAGTTGCTTTCCCACTGGTTACTTAAAAAGCAAAACTAATGTTTTGCCTGTGGGAACAATTTAAGATGAGATAAACTGTGGGTATTAGCCTGTCAGAGGTCATCCCAAGCTGATGTTATAACCTTGTTCTGGTGAGTTTATGAACTATCCTGTAGCAGTGTCCACAGAAATGATTTAGTTTGGATCGTATGATAGGATTATGAATTTGTAAACCACTGTCACAGGTGGCTATTCTCCTAAGTGGGCTCTGACTGACTTGGCATTTGCATTCTTGTAAGGAGGAAAATCCTTAGAAATGCAGGTCAAAGGTATTAGTAAGAAGCAACTCATATTTATCTGCAAGAAAAAGGAAAAAAAAGTAGGAAGCAACTCATATTTATCTGCAAGAAAAAGGAAAAAAAGTAGAAATCTCAATATTTTGGGATTACATCATCACTCTTATGGGATCAGTTGAGCACTATTATTGGGCCATGATTACTCCAAGGCTGTTTGACATCCTGTGAATGCAAATTTAGGTGTCAAGTCCTATAGAAAGTCTCCTGTGGAGGAGATGTTGAGGGAGACTAGCACTAGGGCTTGGTTTCAAATACTCAGTCCAACATGCCTGCATGTTTACATGGGAGCAAAGGGTCTACAGTCTCCATGTATAGCCAGGGCTCTATGAAGTTACTCCAACAGAGTCACCCAGTGCCATCTGAAACAGCTACAGGAGGCTGGCTGGTGTGAGACAGGACCTGTCAAGGACCCATGCTTTTCTAAATGGCTGCTAGAGCCACGTAAGGGCCTGTGGGGAATTTCTAATGCCACTTCATGCCTTAATTCAGCCATCTGAAGTGATCCCCAAGTCTCTCTACTGCTCCTTATGCAGACAGCCAAGCAGCAGATACAGCCTGGGAACTAAATGGCACTGGTCACCGAAGAACTGAGTGAACAGAGCAGGTTCTCTCAATCAGAAGAGCAGAATTTCTCAGGCAGAAATTTCTTCTGGCAGAAAAAAAAAATTCCTCCCTGCAATTGCCCCAAAGTAGAGGGGAAACAGGGCATCTCTCTCTTCTTAAACTTTTAAAGGTTTTTTTAAGTTTAAATCTTCTCTGACGCACACCAGTGACATTTGAAGTTCTCTGTGGGGAGAGGGAGTCCAGCTCAAGGTCTAGAAAACAATTTGATATCCTGAGATGTTGAACTATGACAACTAGCCAGCTGACTTGCCTGTCAATTCCTGTCCTTAGTTCTCTTTGCCTTTCACAGATATTCTTTTAGATAACGTTGGAGGCTGTATTTGAATAGCAAAGACATTTTTGACATTACTCAGGAGGAACAGCTTCATTATTCTGGTGCTTTACAGCCTCAAAGTGCTTCAGAACCTACAGGCATTGGTTGTTTGCTGTGCAGCACATCCCTGGAGTCTAATCTTGCAAGTAAATATGTGACTCATTCATCCTACAACAGTGTGGGACCATAAATATCAGGCACCTCTTTGCTCAACAGAAGGCCATATTCATGTGTGGTTGACGAATGCAAGTCCCTAGATAGTAAACACTGAGGCCCAAAACAACCCAAGCCTACAAGTGGGGATTAAAAGCTTTGCTGTTTTGTAGAATTTCATATTACAAGGTAGACCACGTAGTCAGTAGATCAAGAGTAGTCCCTGATGACGATAATGCTGTCTGACTTCAATACCAAAAATATATAACAGGTATTAAGTAAGTTTTGTTGTCATTCATGTCTTAGCATCCTTATAAGGCCAAAAATATGTTCATTGTGTCCTGAACTGTTTCCAGTCAAAATATGCTTGACAGATTCTAATTAATACATTCAAAGGGACAGTTTTAGTACAGTTTCCCACAGACACTTCTATAGCAATTGTGTTCCAAGGGGACAATAAAACCACAGGGAAATTTTGCACTGTAATAACACTTGGCTGTTTAGCTATGCTCAAAGTTACTTGAGTGTTACATGTTCTTTCCTGATAGAGGAGTATGGATTTAAATAGGAAAATACCAAGAATCTTTCAGGTAGCGGGGCTGCATCATCCTGGAGGTTTTTTTAATTTAGCAAAACAAATTCAGTGATCTTATCCCTAGCAGAGCTAGAAATAGCTTAAGAACACATACATGCTCCTTTGCACTCATTGAATTTCCACTTAAACTATTCATTGCTGTGATGCAAGTCAAATACAGCACAGAGATACCATTACAGAAGTGCTACTGGAGACTCCAGCATTACAGGTGCATCGACACAAATCAATGGTCACAAATTAATGGTTTGGAAGCCAAATTCTAACACAGTAACTCGTCAGGGGACAGTCTGGAGGAGGAAAAAGTATTTTAATTTGGCTTTGACAATTTCACTTGTTTTCCTAGCTCCTTTTCTGCTAACAGCTGATTCAAACCTCGCCCTTTGAGAGTGCATTCACCCTAGTACATGTCTAAGGATACATGGCACATTTCAAACTTTTAATCACAGCCACAGAACATTGTTCTTCATAACATAATTTAGTTCTGCAAACAAGAAAATGAAAATGTCAAGCTTCTTCAGTTGCACTGGTTTTCTAGAGCAATCTCACACTTAGCTACAGCCTTGACAGGGATGTCTCCCTACAGTCTTTGCTCTTTCCTTGCCCTGTTCAGGTCCTAGGACCAATATTCAGAAGCAAAAGCTCTCAGCCTGAAAGACTTTATTGGTTACACGTGACCCCTGGCATGAGGGTGCAATAGAAATAGTCGTAACCTTCCAGCAAACCCTCCACATCTGCTGCACAAGAAAATATGGTTCTCTACTGTAGGAGCTGCCAGTCTTCCACTCCCACGAGTAGCAGCCAAGGCAGCTTCTCCCCTGTGATGATTTTCCTGCAGTGCAAAAACTTTTCAAGCTTCAGTTTCTAACTAGAGTGTGTAATTTAATGAGAGCTGAAGCCCAGAGCAGGAGAAGCAACATCAAGCAAGATGGGCAGAGAGTTCATTCTCTTCAAACCTTCCTACATTTGAAGGGAAGTAGCCACTTGTGCCACAGTATTTTGATTCCAGGGTAAATGCTGTTCAATGGGTACATTAGACAGGTCTAGGGTCTAACAAAAACTACCACAATAAAATTATACTGCATAATAAATAATTCACATTCCTAACTGCTAAACTCTAGGTTGCTTCAGCTATACCATAGCCAAAAATTGAGCTTTAAAAATTTAAGGGGAAGGCACTTCAGAAAATTAGAGTTCACACCAGAATCTACAGAGTATGGAATAAAAATTCAGTATGGAGAGGAATTATGAGAACATGTAATTATGAAGGGAAAGGTAAAATGTAGTCACTTCTTCCTGTTTCTCTAAAATATAAGCAAATTACTCTCTGGAAAGATTAATAGCTGGTACATTTCGTTTAGAGCAAAGTAAGAGGAAGTAATACTTCAAACAGCAGCTGTTTAACCTGTGCATTGCACATCCAGAGAAGACCATAGCATCATTTTCATTGTCAAAATGTTGAAACAGTTTATGGTCTTCAATAAATATCTCTAGTTATAGGTGATATGTTACTGAGGGCTTTGTGAAAGAGTCATGATTTAGACCTTTAGAGGAGCTGCCAGACCTGAGTTTTCTTTTATTGTGGATATAAATGCTGGGCTCATACTACCAGGAATGTCTAATCCATGACTAACCAGAAGGATTGGAGTCCACAGCATAAAAAAATAACCCTGAGGTCTGCACTGGTGGGTAGTCAGGAATGTTAAGCAGTAGAAGGCAGTAATCAAGCATGCCAGAATTTACAAGATGAAGAAAAGATTTACTCCTAAACAGATTCATAAAAAGACTGGGTGATATATGGATCCTAATCTGGAAAGGTCTTTGAACATATTTCATCTGGAAATAAAGTGGGCATCTTGTGGCAGAATAGTAACACACTGTCTCTGGGTTGAGATTACAGCCACCTTGAACCTCGCCAGTTCTTAAACATTCACCCATCACTCCCCCACTCAAATTCTTGTTCAGTTAAAAAAAAATTACCCATAGGAGATATTTATTTTTGGCAACACTTTCTTTTTACACTGAAGTCAAGCCAGTGCTACTGGACCAAGTCTTCAGCTGCTGTAAATCAACATGATTCTGTTGGTTGGACTGAACCTCAAGTGAAGCTCAAACTCATCTCTTATTTTCAGTCAGATTGTTGGGGTCTGCACAAAAGGTTTGCCTCCTGCTTACTGTAGTTTGTGCAGGTCTTACTTCACTGGCCATTTTCCCTCTACTTAGAGCCAGTGAGATCTCTGACCTGCTCTCGTCAGTGCTTTCACAACCCAGGAATGAAGTAACCAGAATGGTCGCTCCCTCCTTGTAACCCCCTTGTAGACAAGTGGAGCAGAGTGGCACCCAGGGTGCTCTTGGATTGTCACTGCACTTCTAGGACTCATAACTGAGAGTCTGGAAGAAAACTACTCCAGTTACGTTTGAATATTGGGTACAATTGAGTTTTTCAGATGCTCAGGAGACCAGGATTGTCAGCAATGAGGGAAGAACCAGGGAACCCAGATTCTCAACATGGGAGCCCTCTTATTGTCTGAGCTCTGTCAGCTCTGTTGCATAAAGCTCTAGGAAGACTTTCAGTTTTCCTGAGTAGTCCAACCACCTAGACCACAATCATAGTAAATGCACATTTTCTCTGGCATCTGTTCTTTGCAACTCATAGCTTAAAGATCCAGGAGTCATTCTGGGACTTCGTGGCTTCGTACGTGCTCCCTGTTCTATGTTATCCACATGCACCGACATGAATCATGCATGTGACTCCAATTTTGCTAAAAATATATACATAGCCAAATATATGTCAAAATACATAAGTGAGTTTTAAAGTAAGGTAAGAATCTAGAAAAAGATACTTAGAACATCTGCACAGATCTTTGCAGGCACAATATTATGAGCCTACTATTTTTCCCCCACACACCCTCTGAATTTTTGGCATACCCTTGCTGCCATACACCTTGCATTGTTTGTTGCTTTAAGTGAATACTAATGCCAAAAGAGAGTGAGTTGATAGCAAATTGAAGGAACATTCAATCTAATCAATGCCTGCTTTGAACTTCTGCAATGTTTGGAGGGCTTGTCAAATTACAGCCTTTACACAGTGCAGCTGCTCTTCCTGAGCCTGCACATTGTGCACTATTTAGTGCTGCATGTAGGTGCCAGAAGAACTCAGGACTGTGGGTGCATGTGCAGAATGTCTTGATGCTTTGTTGCAACCTACCTCTGGTTGCACAAGTGATATCAGAATCTTAAGAGAACCTTCTGTGAGGAAAGTTCATTATTTTCTCCTGATCTCACTCAAAGCCAATCAGAACGGAAGCACGTGAAAAAATTACGGGAAAAGTAAGTTAAGGGAATTATTTCAAACTTCAAAAGAAATGCTGAGCAATTTAAGTTTACAGAGAACTTCAAGTAACAGAAACAAATAGATAGATTAGTTTGGATGAAAGATGTGAAACAGAAAGATGGTATTCAAAGTAACTCTGGGTGCTGTTTTTCTTCATAGAAATATACTTAGCGGATGTAATATACTTTATATTTTATGAAAAAATTTAGGTAATAAAGTTCTAACTTTACAAAAAATTCAGCCTACACAGCAAAATGTCACATAGTAGCATTACCTGTTGGAGTCCAGAACTGGAGATTTCTTTCTACATCAACTTTGCAGGGTGGCTTTCTGCTTGTTATGTATGTTATCCATACACCTCATGTTTATCAAAAACTGGTGAAATATGTTCTTCTAGTGAGTAAGTCATCTTGCAGAACTGTGGGTGAAAACAGACTTATGTAACACCTCATACCAAATATTTATATCGACTTGCTTATACAGCTGAAAACATTACACGGATAGAAGCGACTTGCAAGTCTCTAATTGTGAATCATTAACTGGAAAACAGGAAACATCAATTGCTTATCAGCAATAAACTGGCAGGACAGGCAAAATATTTTGAAGGCTGTTAGATACATATGCAGGATTTAGGAATCCAAAATTTAGCTTGTATTAAGTCAGGGTAATAGCAGGAGGAATGAGATACAGACACTAGGTGAGAAACTCAGAAAAGAGTAATGCCAAAAGGGATCAGGAGGCTGCAACTGAAGTACACAAAAAATTGCAAAATTATGTGATTGCAAAGAACAGCAGCATACCCTTGGGTTTTTGTGAATGAAAGTTCTTATTGATGTAAAAAGAATATAACAAAAATCTGAAGTATAAAATTTGTTTTGATACCTAAAACATAAATACATTTATGCCAGGCTTTCTTTTATGAATTTCATGTCATGCTGCAGGCAAAGTGAGTATCATGGAGGAAACTGGAGAATAAACAACAACAAAAAAGATAGGGGGTCAGTGGGTGAATATGTAACCAAAAAAATTAAATAATCAGGAAGACAGCAATATAAGAAAAACTAAAGCTACTCTCTAAGTCTTACTCTTACAAAACCCATATTCTTGAAGGGAACACACCAAGAATTTTATTTATTTATTTTAGACTATTCTAAATGTTCTTAATTGTATAACAAATATCGCTATGTTATTTGTGGAAACCAAGTGAAAGACTGCAAAGCAAATATGCAAGTAAACTAATAACTGGTGTTTATTCAATTACTGTTTTGTGCAAACAAGCAGAGTGTTTTAATATCAGTTTGTAAACATCTTACCCAAACTGCATTTCCAGTTGAACATCATCTACATGCAAATCAGTTTAAAATAAGCACGTGCAAACCCAGGCAAAAATTCAAGGAAAAGGCCCTTAGAAACTCAATAAGAAGGGGCAAAAAAGGATGAAGAAAATCAAGGAAAACATAAATGTAATTGTTCAAACTTTTTACTAGCTAAACAATGTCAGAAAACTCTCAACCACAGAAAGACAAAAAAAAAAATCTACTCATCTTGTATAAACTCAGTTGTGAATTGGCAAATGAAAGATTTTAGACAAGGCTGTCTGCCAAGAAGAGAAATGGAAGTCCCTGCTGTAATTAAACAGATTGCCTATTCTTCCTCTGGAAGCAGCAGAACAAAAGCTCCTCTTTGATGTCTCTCAAAACTTCCCCATTTCTGTGGCTCTCCCGATGAAGGCCACCTGGCTCAAGGCGGGCTGGATTAGGAACAGTGGAAGGACTGGAGATTTTTAGGATTTGCAGCTGTTTCATTCAAGTGTTTGCGTGAGGAAAAATGATATATTTGGGGAAAGAAGAAGTGTTCCAGCTGAGGATCTCCCTTCCTTCCTGCCAGGGAACTCTGGGAGGGAAAAAGGGCAGCAATTGCCCTCAGCTATCTCCCCTCTTCTGCCAAGAGAGAGGTGCTTGCAGTACCGGTTGCTGGGTTTGTTCCTATGAAGGAGGGTAAAACAGAAGAGAATTTGCTCTTCAAGTATAGAGGTTATTTGCCTCAATGAATAAACCATATAAACTGTACCTCAGAGTTAGGTCCCTCTCAGCAGACCTACTGCTTTCCTCACTAGGACAGTTAGAGCATGCGTGAAACTGAGGACGTGTGTCCTTTACTGAAACATCTTATTCTTCCCAAGCCAGTTTTCAGGTTTCTGAGGTTTTCTACCTAACAGATGTTGCTTGAGCAACCATTCAGTTCTCCTATTAGGATAAGTCAAGAGAGTTTTTAGGGTATGATGCAGTCCCTCACATAAGGGCAAATCAGCTGAGTAGTGACTTGTTTTTATAGCTTCATTTCAGGTGCACTTTTCCCTTACTCCTCCTCTCTCCTTAAGTGCACAGCTCCAGAATCTGATGCAACCCTGCACTGTGCCAGCTGCTCAAAACCCAAGGGAAAGCTGCTGCTCTCGAAGGTGCCCTTTGCCATCTGGCCATGGTGGCTGGGCTTGGCCAGCTGCTCCTCTGAGGGATGCTGCAGGGTGGTGGCTTTGTCCCGAAGCTCAACAGGCAGCGTCTCACGGGAGGAATCCAGGCTCTTCTTTCCAATCTACCTTGTTTTGGAAAAATCTTCTGAATGTTATTAGATTCCGTAAGACCTGACCTTTAAAAGTCAGGGCTGCAATTAACCAATCTGGCCAGCCCTACATCAGTAGCTCATGCTAACCTAGGAGAGACAGGAACCAGACAGTTCACTTCTGACTAATGTCGTTACGGAGGAACAGGAGGTGGGCCCAGACGCTCTAATTAAACGGCAGCAGATCTGCTCAGCAGGCTGTTATGATTGAGTGAGAAGCAGAGATACCATGCAAAGCACTCTAGAATCCCTGGCCTTCATCTAATTACATGCCACAGCCATTTTTGTGGGATTTGCTGGCAGTAGCCTGTCTTCCTGCTGGCAAAAAAAAAAGGGAAGGTATCCAGAGAAATGCCAGTACTCTGGTCTGAAGGACTCTACAGTAACTCACCTTGCCAACATTAATGCATAAAAGCATGGCTAGAATGGAAGAAAAGGCAGTGTGGCCAGGAGATTGCCTTCACTGTCTGTGTGGGTGACTCTCTGCTCTGCTGTCATTTTTATGTCAGAAATAGCCTGCATCCAGTAGTGCCTCTGAAGACCAGAGGAGTCATTTGCTTGGGTCTGATTCAGTGTTTCTTTGCCATAGGTAAAGACCCAAGAGCCTCTGACCAGTGCTAAATGGTCACTTCTCTCTCTCCCTGTCCCATCTACTTTATATATGGACTTAAACAGCAAAATAGGAATTCTGCAGAAAGGTGAATCTTGTGGCTCTGTGGAGCTTTTTTTTCTTTTTCTGGTGTGTCAGTTGGCTGGAATTGTGGACTGCATTTGTCTGTGCCAGTGTTTGCTGTCCTTTCCTATTGACATTTCTTGCTTCTTTCTCTCTCTTCATCCTGCTCACAGTAAGTTGCCTCTGGTTCCATGCAGCCCTTTTCTGTTAACACACAGGAAAGCTAAGACTTAACTGCTTTTTACTTGAATCAAATAGGTCAAGCCTAAATCCAGCTGTTATTTAGGCTGGTAAAGCAATCACTCTGCAGTTCAAACACAAGTCAGACCTGGTCGGTTGTTGCTGATTGTTTTGGGCCCTCACTTCTGTCATCTCTTACTCAGGAAAGGAGACGAGTTTTCTTAACAGTTCACTGTGAAAGAACCACATTTACTCACTGAGAGCCTTGATCTGCCCCTAACCTTCCTACAGTATGCCAAAAGGACCCTGCATTCATAAGGAACCCAAATATCCTTAACATTATTGAAAGCTGAATATATGTGATGGGGAAAGCAGGGAGAACACTCTTAAATGTGGGCATCAGCTCCCTGCAGCTCTTTACCCGAGGCACAGAGATGAGGTCCTCCAGAGATTAGGAGCCTAATCTATCAAATAGAAAAATTAGTCTTCCGAGGCTAAAGCCAGTAAGTAGATCCCTAACACATCTTAGATATTAGCCTAAGCTTCCAAGTTTTCTCACATTTAGCTGATTGTGCAAGTGGCCAACTATACATTTCATGTCTGCTGAGTAAGTTGGTTGCAAGAGCTCGGGCACCGATTTGTTTAGGTTTAAGAACCTAATTCAAAATTGTTTGAAGCTTCCTAATGATTTCTCAGCCTCTGAATTGCCCCTCTTAGTTATCTTGGAGTACTGCTAGTACGATTTGCAGTTGAAAATTATACTTCTTTTTCTCGAAGAAAAACACTCTTAGCATAATTACTTCTGAGGAAACAAAAACCTTTTAACACTTTTGTACTTGCTCCTGATTTATTTCTGTGTTTTTTTCATCTCTGCTTTGCTGTCCCATATAACATAGTATTGTTCATCAAATACCATATTAATGCACAAAGCTTCTAATTATTTTAAATAGAAGTTATGGGAATAACTATATATATTGCTATATAATATATAATGAAAGTCAAAACTGGCACAGGTGCAGTAATACTTGCAAAGCTAGTAAGGGTTGTACCTCTTCTTGGAAATAATAAAAATGACAGAAATTTCAAGTTATAAACAGGGAGTGAGGGGCAAAATTTTTATTAAGTATGTCCCAATTTGCATCTGAAAAGCTTAAATATACTTACGCTTATGGTAAATGGGAATTTTCAACAGAGGCTGGTGTTGGAAGTAGGCCTTTGAATAAAAAGTTAACTTCACTGAAGTGAAGGGAAATCTTTCAAATGCCTTTTAATGATTTCCTAATCTTTTAAGTTGGTGTCACCCAAAATTTTGACAACCATAGACCACATGATATTATAGGAATTTGCTCACATTGGGCTTTTGGAGACAAACAGATTTTATGATCTTACAGAGCAGTAGAAAAATTATTTTGCCAAGACTATGTGGAAAACACCCATGGGCTGTGTAGCCATGCACCAAGTCTGTGGAGTGACTAGTTACTTATCAACCTCCTTTTTATGATACTTTACTGACCAAAGGAGACAAAAAATGCATACTTGCTGCAATTCAAGTCCTATTGGAGAGAAGCACAAGGACATTTATGTAGTACATAATCCTTCAAAATGGAATAAAGTAAATTTAATTTGGCTTAAGTCATAGGCTTGTCCTCTGTATGGGTGAATCATGACTTACTTGTCTGTATTGGAGAATCAAGACTCAAATACAGAAATCTAAAGATCCATGGGAAATTGGGCCAACACTACTTGGATGAGTAAGGGGAAAAAAGTGCATGAGAACATTATTACTAAGAACTAGTTCAGACCAGACCTTAGTTAGCAGAAAAGTTATATTTTTCTGTGTTAAGCTATTTCTAGTGGAGAAGAAAAAAGATTCTGCTTAGAAGGGCAGAAGAAGAAAAATAGATCAAGCAGAATGATGGGGAATCCTGCTGTGAAATTTTACCTACATTTGAAGTATTTCAGGTTTTCTTTCACAAAGTGGGAGGGGTCATTGAAGGGGCAATAACCTAAAATGGCAGCATTTTGATGAAAAAAGTTTCAATCAAGTCCCTACTGACAAGGGCAATGATAGTCATAATGATACTAATTTTTCTCTGCATATATCCTCTACTTCCCTTACATAAATTTAACTACCCTGTCTTGTCCACTCCCCCCTCAGCCCGTGATTGTACTAAACCAGTGTTTTTATCATGACACCTTTGGCACCCATCCCTGTGTGCCACTTTGGTACCTCTTTAAATTCATTAGTTGCCTGTTGTGGTTTGCAACATGTCCATATGGTGCTTGTTATACTCTCTGGTCACAGAGAGTGGTAAGCAAGCTCAAGTCTGGTGGGGCAAGACCATAATGAAGCCACAGCTGAGTCTAATCCTAGCTAGCAGTTATTGTCCATGTTTCATTAGCTGTCTGTGGGATGTTGTTTTCCTCCTCTGTCAAGCTAAGTGCTTACTTCAGTAAATTAGTGTAGCTTGAAGAAAGATCTGCTGGGAATAAATAGATGAGGGCTTTGGCTTAGTGGGAATGGCATGAGGAGACAGGTAAGCACTGGGAGTGATGCCTTTGACCAGGACTGGACACTTATAAAGCACTTCCAAGTCTTAAACTTCTTTCTAGTAGGGTTGGGTCAGCTGCTGGTATCAATTTGAGAACATTACTTATCTCATTGCACCTAAACAAGTCTCCCCTGGGGGCATGAGCTTCAACCTACACAAAGAGAGGCAAACCTGTTGATGACTCCAGTAGGTTGTGCCTCAGGCTGCATTCAGTACAAAAATCATCCCAGAAATACATCTGGCTACCTTAAGCAATGGTAGAGCACTTCCCAGCTGTGGAACAGTTTAACAGCCCAATTGAAAATAGCCTTCTGATGCATATTCCTCTAGGAATAATTTCCATGGCATGTGAGTTTTGTGCCCTTTCATTGTCAGTTTTATTTCCAGGAATGTCTTTTTCTTTTTTCCCAGCCAATGCTTTCTGTCTCAGTGGCTTATCTGACAATGAGTCACAATGGGCCTGCTGCTTCTCTGCTTTTCCAAACACACAGTCCTGGCCTTATCTACTGTATCAATGGGTGGCATATCTTTAAGTGTTGTACTTTATCTAAATAAAATGAGCTTATATTGTTTCCACCTTTTTTGACCAGACTGTGCTCATTCCTTTAGAGTACTGAATTATTCAGCTCTTTTTGCCACTTCTCTTGGGCTAAACCCTGAAGAAAGGGAGGGAGGGGAATTCAGAGAATGAGGCAGAATAACAAAATTCCTTCTTGAGCTCTGATCTCGATAACGGTGGTGAGAGCAGGAATTGCTGTTTTGACTGCTCATCCTCCAGGACAACAGGTAGAGCAGATAAGTAGTTAAGCCTGGCTAGAGTGAGAGAATGACAGAGCAGTGCTGCTCGGGGGCAGGAGCAGGATGACTGGTTTTTACTGTTCCCCCTAGAGCTCCTTGCCACTGAGGCTTCATCACATCTGCCCTAGGTGAATGAGCAGGAGGTGCCACAGCCCTCCCAGGTGCTCTACCATCTAAAGAGCAGGACAGGGCAGGACAGTACGTGTAAGTAGAGTTTAAAGATCATGTATTTTCTTCTATATGAAACCAAAACAACAAAGAGAAGATTTAAGACTACTTAAAAAAAAAAAAAATAAATAACCCTTGCTCCTGTAAGGAAAGCGAAGTTTTCAGCTTTGGCTGAACTCAGCTGGAGCTGAAGCGTTCACCCCACCCCACAGCAGAGTCACTTGTGAGACCACAGGACTCATCTTTATCTCCTGGGGGAGGCTGAATCAGGGTGCATTGGAAAAGTTAAAAATGCCAGCTAAATTTGCCTCCCTTTTTTTAAAAGCAGTAAGGAGCCAACAGTTACAGACGATTCTTGTGGTCTGTAAACAGCTCGTTGAAAATGCAGCTTCTAAAGGTACATTTGTGAAAGCATTGTTTCAGATCCAAGCACTGTTTATATTTCTAAAACACTTCTGCTTTGTCTGTTTGCAGTGATAGTCCATTTATCCCAGCAGCAGTAGCATTACACCCAGGTTCCAGATGAAATTGAGGAATGTACAGAGAAACTAAAGACTAAATTTTTCAACAGCTACTCCGGGGCTGAAAGGGGAAGCTAGGTCTCAAAAGAAATTTCTAGAAATGTCCTAGTGTAAGTGAAATAACCAGGTGCAGGGTGTGTTTCCTCTAACAGCAAAGCCCATTTAAACATTCCCCACCTTCCTCACAAGACCACCTTCTGCTCTCACTTTGCCCGCTTCGGCTGTTGGAGGCACTGTGCCTTTTTTGGGATAAGTAGAATAGTCAGAGTTAAAAAAAACCCAACAAATAATATTAAAAACAAACAAACAAACAAAAAACCCCAGACACAAACATCCAACCCACAACAAACCAACAAAAAATCCCAACAACAAACCAAACCAAACCCAACAAACCAGTTTTGGGGTTGGATCAGGATAATTTCATGAATTCTGCACAGAATCCACCCCCACACACAACTGAATCAGCGTGGCTGAGTGGGTCGAGTTGGAGAGCTACAGACTGGGGAGTGACAACAACTCTTGGTTGGCAGGAATGGATGGGATTACACTGGGGAAGGGCAGTCCATAGAGACCAATACCATTTAAATGCCATTGGGCATCATGCTGGCTACCTCTCTGTTCTGCCAGGCACTAATAGCCTTGAAAATGTAATCACCCATTATTCTGGGCAAAGCCAAACAAAAGGCATGGCAAAGTAAGGAATGTAAAGCACTTCTTGGACTGGCTCCCTTAGCAGCTGAATCAGCTTTCATTACTAGCAGTTGAAGGTTTTCTTACTTGTCAAATTGTAGATTCCCAGGGCTGTGTTTCTTCATGGCTCTTATGATGTCATTGTGAACAGGAAAGCAAATGCAGATTACTGCAGTCAGTGTATGGCACTCTGCAAGTCAGTAACAGGAAAAATAAATGTATACTGTCTTATTCAAATGCTGGCCGAGAAAGTGGAATTGTTTATATTCTCTCTGCTCACTCTAAAAAGCACATGGGGTGAAACTGAGGAAGTGTTCTTAAAACAAAGCATTAAAAGAAAAAACTTAGCAATGAGAGGTTTGTCATGCTGGCCTGAGAAAATAATAGAAGCTGGTATCAAGCTTCCTTAGTCCTGAAGGATCTTTGAACCCCTGACACTGTTATCCACTAGGTAGCATGTACCTACTGAGCCTCAGGATGGAGGAAAACATAAAGGGAAAGATGACAATCCAATTGCAAAACTGCCGTGGGATTTAAGTCCCCCTAGAACAAACAGGAACTTGGTGGTTGCAGTCTCATGTAATAGGAATGAAGAAAATCCATCACTAAGGTCACTTCAAACTGGATAAACCACTGAATGAGATAATTGAAAGAGTCTTGAATGTGTGACTAGTTATTTTTCCTGTCTGTGTAATTTCTATGGACAAGAGAATCTCACACAGATAGCACCTCAGATTTTTGGGGTATAACTCATTATTCAGCATGGAGGAATGTAGCAGAACTTCTGCTTAATATAGACTTTTAACTAAGTACAGTTAATTAGCCAGCTGAAACTAGAAGAGCACTTCCTGTAGCTCTTGCACTCGCAGGAGTCAGGTCTCCTGGCAGCTGTGATGAACATCATAAACTAAGTTATGTTAATCCCCCAAATTGCAGACTTGAGATAAGTCAGAGGTTTTACAACATCCATTATCTACTACTGTGTCTTTTACTTCGAAGACATGTGATGTTTATTAGCTGAATGCCCTTAAGCGTTGAAAATGAAAGCAGAAATTTACCATTTAAATTTAGATCATGCTTCCCCCTGTGTCACATACACACATAATTTTAAAGTTTACTCTGAACAGTTCCCAGGATTGTGTGTCCAGATTCCAAGCAGAAGGCTAATAATAACCCCTACATTATTATAGGCACCAAATGGGTGCTCATAAAACTGTAGTTGCAGCCAGAGATAGGAGATGATAGTTGTTTATCAAAACAATTAATTAGTTTAAATTCATTTAATTCTGTTATTAGTACTGGGAAGCAAGCACACCACACTGTGGTATACTGGTTGGACTACTTAGCAGTATTTATCTTTGCCTATCATAACATGCTCTGATAAGAAATCACTACTTCCAGGTTCTGGGATTAATTAATCTTCCTACGGACGGAGATTGTATGGAATGAGCAATGATGTGAGATCAGGCAGATCACCAGGGAGGCTTCAGTCATAAACAGGCTTTGGTCACTAGTGATTTATGAAAAAGTTGCTCTCCACCCACACCTGCTCCTCCAGCCTGCTCCACAAAATAAAAGAGGTGATGCTGGGGTAACACTATAAGATACTATTAGGTAGCTACCAGTCCCATCTCTCAAAGGGTCACATTTTTACCTCTAGGAATGAGCATCTCTACAGTATGTCAGAAAACCTTTAATCAGACTGAGCTTTCTCCTTCAGCTAATAATTTCTCCACTTTGCAACACAGTTCTTTTTACTGTGAGAAAGAAATACATAGTCCATAGTGATTACCTCACGTTTCACTTCTGTTGTTAATCATAGCCATTCTATCATTCACTTTTGTTTTTCTCCAGTATCACAAACCCTACTGTAGACATGATACCTCTTAAAGAGCTTCTCTGCTCCTGCTGCCGTGTCTCTTAACTGTCAATGTGTAGTGGCAAAGCTGTTTGCTGTAATTAAAAAATAAATTACTGGTACAAACAAAAGTTAGAGATTCCAGGGGGCACGGAAATAACAGGAGCAGATATCATCACAACACAGAAAAGGAGGGAGGGTTTAAAACCAAAATAGCTAAAACATGACAACAGCCACCATCAGGACATTTGCCATCATTTTTCATGAGATGCTGGAGGCAGCTGGAAGACATACACAGTGTTGCTAGTAAATAGTCACACAAGCCTGAAAACCACTGTGGGTCACTGTCTCTGTTCTCACATGCCTTTCTCCCATTTTTCTGGGAATTTCTCCACGTGTTTGCTTCGGGTACTTGGCAATGAGCTTGTCAGAAGGAAAATAATTCCTTACCCTCTTGCCTAAATTCCAGGTAGCCAAGGAGCTGCAACACAATATCAGCTAATAGCTGATTTTGAAAAAAATGGGTCCCCATAGACATTGTACTGTGCACTGTATTAAAAAGATGTAACATTTGTCAATGCTTGTGTCATCTGGCTCATAAAAAAAGGGGATCATGAAAAATCCATGAGTCAGTTTTCAATATATTATGTTGCCTTGATTCTTCATCTCCCTGTGAGACAGGCACCTTACAGGCATGTATCTATCAACTGATTTGTGGAACATCAATCACTAGGGCTAAAACGAACTTCTAGTGTTCAACTAAGCTCTTTTGTCAAAGAAAGATGGAAATTGCACAGGACATATGATCTTTCAAGATCTTCCTGTATAACCTACTCTAGCTGGATTGTAATTGCAATGCAAAGTTTTTCTGGGTTATCTGACATTTCCATGGAGCCAAATCCAGAAAGCCAAGGTCTGCATGTAAAAGAAATGAAGTATATCACAGAAAAAAGCCAGGGAACAGCTTGTTTTTAATTTGATGCAAGCTGTAGTCTCATTTGATATAGTATATATAGATTATAAATAAGACAAGAGAATTAGTACAGTCAGGCTGAGAAGAGAGTGACAGCTAGTCTTCAGACTCTGACCACACAGAAACACCTAGTGTTGTCTACTGAAATGAAATATGGAGTTCTGCATGCCTTTCCATCCCTGAGTTCCTGAGGCAAATGAGAGAAGATACACTTTATGTCATTTTTAGTTACCATTTGTACTGATCTCTACAGACTTAGTGAAACAATAGCAAAGTTGTAGGCAATTTGACAAAGGTAGTTTTTTGCTATTGTGGAAGTTCCAAGACCAGGCAGTGATCCAGCATTAATGCCACTGGCCTTACTTACAGTGTGTTAACTGCCCTCTCATTCAAGCTGACTTGCTGGAGCCTGATAAAACTGTATTTTTAAGCATTTAGAGTTACTGTAAATCTTCAGCCTAGCAGCAGAGAGAATGTTGTGCCTTTCCAGAATGGGTTTGTCATACCAGAAGGTACCATGTGAAACAAAATGTCTTTTGCTGCTGGCAAGGACAGCAGTCAGCAGGATGATGAAACACTGGCCAACCCACAGAACTACCAAGCACTAACCCCAACAGGAGGCAAATTGGTTCCTTGAGCTCCTGACCATCAGGCTCCCCCTCAAGCATGGCTAAGGATTTATGACCAGGTTGCTGCCAACAGGCAGGATGCTCTCACAGGACATCTGGGCCTTGCAGACCAGTCCCTACCCCGACCAAGGACTCACACAGAATTGTCTTTTCAATTTATTAGAAAAAATTCATCTCCTTTTGTCATGAGAATGCACCCCCTCCCTTACTCCCTGGGAAAGTGGTCCACAGGCCTCCCAGGACATGCAGACCTTCTCAAATAAGGCATCTTCACTTCCCTCCCCTTTCTCCCAGTTCCTCCTATTCACCTCTTGCCTTTTGAGCATGGGAAGGGGGACAGAGCAGGGATCAGACCAAATGCAAAAACACCCACAAAACCCCAAAACCAAAATAACAGGACAGCAACAAAACTCCCCACTTTGGCACTGGCCATGTATGTATGTATGGCCACTCCTTCTGGTGCTCATGTATGTTCATCCCTTTGCCCTGGCAGGGGATGAGGCAGCAGCCCCACACTGTCCTAGGAGCAGTTCAAGGCATCTCCAAAACAGCCAGACAGCCCTTCCTTTCTGGACTGTCACTCAAGTGTCTCATGTTGCCTATACCTTGGGTCAAGCTCAGCACTGACAGAGCAAAATCAACTTTGAACTCTTTTGATAGACACAAATCAGCTGAAGCTGAGTAGCTGGTGTTGGCTACAGCCAAGAAAGTGCATCTTTGCCATCTCCCTATAAAATGACATCTGGATAAAAAGACACAATTTAGTTCCATGAATTTCTCCAGTGTAATATAAAACAACAGTGAGTAAAAGAATAAAGAAGCTAGTAAAGCTGGATCTGTTTATTTGCTTGTTTTAAATTTGCATTTCCTGAGTTGCACATTCTTTGCAGACAATTCATGAGGTGTTCAGTCATTTCCTTTGAAAGAGAAATCTAAAAACCTAGCTTCCTTCCAAAGACTGGCCTTTATGTTCAAAATTTTCCAACAAAAATTCAGTCATGCCAAAATGCTTTGACAAGAACCAGAAGAATATCTTGCCATTGTGAAAGCATTATAGAATTCCCCCCCTTTATTTCCTTTCTTTTTCCTTTTAAAGATGACTAACTAATTAGACCATAAAAAGAGAGTGGGATGTTTTCTGAAGTCAACACTGGAAGAAATGTAAGGAAAATAAAATATAAAAAAGCTACAGCCCCCTGAAAATTTTGGCATCTTGCCATTGTCTTAATGAACTGGATTTTTAAAGAAAAAAGCTTTCCACCCATTCTTTCTTTCCTCCCCCCCCCCTCCCAAATCTTACCTTTTTTATTTTTTACCTTGGGATGGGGGATAGGGTTTATGTCAAAGTTTTATACTGAGAATCCTATTCTACTTTACTTTACCCAGTGTCTTTCAAAACAGCATCGAAATTCAAACCTTACCCCTGTCAGTTATCTAGAAAAGCAGTGGTTATTTGTGTGATTTCATCCATATGGCTTCCTCTACAACCCCATCACAAATATACTCTCAGACACACATCTGGAGGTGTTACTATTAACTATGTTTTGGAAAACCAGATGTGTTTGTGATAACAAACCAGAAAGTTTAGTCTTCACAAAAGGGGTGGCGTAAGTTATACAATGAAGTCAAGAGAGGAGAAATGGTAGAAGTATGGATATTACACACTGTGATCCTAAAATCACCAAAACCTTTAGACACACCAGTATGATCATTTATCTTTTATGAAGGAGACCCGTGGAAAAAAAACAATAACGACCTTATATTGGAATGATGTGTTATGGAATGGGATAACGTAATATAAATTAAGCCTCCTGCTTATATTCCACATGCAGCAGCTATTGTAAAAAAATGCCTCCAGCACTGAAAGCAATGGGCAGAACATAAGTACAAAAATACCCCTGTTCAGTGGTGATGGGATGAATGACTCCTAATCAGTGTATTTTGTGAAGATCACAGTAGACTGGCCAGACAAATACATGGAGATGTTCTTTTACTGTGAAATTAGCGTACCAGAAGCAAGAAAAGAGTCACTTCCTGCTATTAACATTAGCATGTGGTTATAATCAAAGATTTTGACAAACGACTCCTGTGTTTTCCCTATGAATAAAGAAAGTGCCCCTCATTTCACTAACAGGCTCGTGCCAAGGTTGGTTTCTCCCCAGCCTCTGAGTAGTGACAAATTTTGATTCTAACCTGGGATCCAGATATCTCTACCAATGAAGGGAGATACTGGCAATTCCCAGGCCCTTTCCAGTAAAAGTTCCTAAAATCACGCATTTCCCACATCAGTAAAGTGCAGTTAAATCTGAGAGAAACTGAAATTGCTGCTAACAAAAGAAATACTCTGCAAAACCTTTTAGAAATTGAAAAAATGACAGAGACGCTAAATACACTGACATTTGGTCAGGCCAAAGGATGAAGAGACTGCTAAAAATCACAGATGAGTAGGACTGTGGCCTCTGTGTCTTCCACAATAGGACAATCTTTCCAAACAGCTTGTCAAAAGAAGGTCAGTTATTGACATCTAATTGAACAATGTAGTGAATTAGTATTTGGAGCAGTCTTTGGAGTCCTGCTACGTGCAAATTCAGCATGTAAAATGTTATTTCCTGTAAATATAAATCCAATACGTAGTGCATAAGTTTTTACATTTGATAATATATTAGTGGTTTTGAAGTATACTTGGACATGGAATGTTGGTTTAGTCCATGATCCTGCTGTGGGGACTAAGGTAGATATTTGAGACAGGTATTCCCGTCCCTTTGTGCCCCACCAGAACAAAAGGACATTTGAACCGTTTTTGGTGTTCGGATTTGAGTCCACAGGACTGAAGCCCACACCATTACCACTGAAGAAAAAAGGCTTACATTACAATAAGCAGTTTAACCTCCTGAAGGGCAAGAGCAACACATTTCATCACACAGCTGTTTAATCCTAGTCTGTACTTACTATAGCACAGTATATATATATATGTATACATGAATATATACACATACTGTTATATATAAATTGCTATACAGTATATATATATTTAAAATAATATATACTTTTTTATTTATATTTAATTGATCTTTATATATAAAAGTATATATAGTCTTTGTATTTATATTGTCAGTTAGTGGAGGACCTCCCTGTACCCTTATAGAGAAAAACAAAACCATAAGTGGTAATTTTTCTGAACAGTTCACTGCTTAAGACAGTGACTACAAACTGAGTAAAATATGAAGAGTTTGAGACAGCAAGACAGTATCGACCAGAACATTTTATACTTGGCACAGTTCTTCCTTTCCTTTTTCCTCGCTGATCTCATTTTGCTCCATTAAATTTACTGCAGTAAACTTCTACTTTACTGCATTAGATCTGAACGTCAGAAGTGACCACAGCGAGGTCCGAGAGAGGAAGCGAACGCAGAGAAATCCTCCCGTTGATGTCTCGCTCACCTCTCATACACCCACATCACTGAATTCCCACAGATACTGTCAAAGCTGAGGCAAACCCAGGCCCACAGATGCAGAGCCAGAAGTAACAACTGCATGTTTATATCCATCACTTATCAGGATCAGAAGAGGAGTCTGTATTATAAGTTCATGTTTTACACACACGCAGATACACACACAGAGACACCCCCAAATGACCTGCACTTTCAGGAGCAAATTAAATTCTCAGGGTTTTATTTTTAAAATGAACCATTACTTCCCAAAACTGGACACAGAGCTGCATAAGGAGGCAGTGCATTGCATGCCAGAATCCCGTGGCACTGCCATCCTGCAGACTGGAACTTACCACATGATGCTCCAAGGGGACTAAAATTCCAATATGTGAAAGGCCTCTGAGAAGGGTAATGGGGGATGAACTCTAACAAAAATACACACATTAAAAAAACTAAATGCTTCATTTGTGAAAGTGCCTTTTGATCGTTATAGCCTTTGGTTTTAACCACTCCGGTGTCTCCTGCCAAGTATGGTTTACTGATGACATATCATCAGGGCACCAGGAATGGATTTGTTCGTAAGTTAAATAATGAGACCACCTTTAGACTTTTTTACAGCTGAAAATTCTCATGGCATAAGAGTCGTCATACAGTTATTTCACTGCTGAACTGTTATTTTTCTTAGAATAACTTCGTAGCTTTTTGGGAAGGGGGATGTTTTTCAAATAAAACCCTGCTTCCCTTCTTCCCCAAAAAACTCAGCTTGCATTAGCTGGAACAACACCAAATTCGTGAAGACATGTATTCAGACAGATTGTAAATTTAGCCAGAGCATTTACGTTACTAAATCCAAACAAAGAACTAAAGCAAGACGCAAAATATCACACACGTACAAAAAAGTTCCAAAAGATATGGACTGAGAATTTTAAAGCTGAATAAGGGCTTCAGCCACACAAGTTCGAAAGAATTTGATTAATTGTGTGGTTGATAATCTCAGTTTATATGCCAAGTTAATTTCTGATCTAAGTTCATTGTCTTCAGTGGAGTTGCAGTGCAAATGTGTTTGACAGATAGTCATGTTTCTTCTCCAAGAATAACTTCTAAGGCAGAAGGTTTAAACGTGAGTGAATGAAAGCCCTATGCCAAGTTCTACCCTAATTTATACCATGTACAAAACAGCTGACTTGGAACTGAGGGTGTAAGGAAAGGCAAAAAGAGACATGAGTCTGTTCTTCCTTTGCTGGGACATTACATCAATTCCCTTAGGTAATGGTCATGTCTCTGAAAAACACAGTGGGAATCCAAAAAGCAGTTTGTTGGAGATTCTTTCCTTCTAAGCCTGCAAGTTCTTGTATTTCACAAGCAGTAAGTGTTCGGGGAAGAGCCTGGACTAGTCTCAGTGGAGGGCTGTGAAAATCACTCCTATTAACTACTGCATCAATCCTAGTCTTGGCTGCTTCAAAATGCATTTGAGGATAAGCACTGGAAATGGCCATTTTAATATGAATATTGGAATTAGCTAGTTAATTTAGTCAGAAAGTAATGCGTTTCAGACAGTGTCAACCTCAATGTTATTTTGAATCAAAACCTAGCATTTGGATTATTTTTTTTCAGTCTGTTGGGCTATTTTTGGCTCAGTATTAGTATTGGAGTTAAGCATGTCTAAATAAGGCTAACAGGTCACAGGGTACACCCAACTTTTCTAAGGTAAGGAGGAAGTAATGCCCATCTCAACTCCTTCTATTCAGTGTTACTAAGGGCAGGGGGAAGTTTTATGGCTTTGCCTGAAGCATCATTTTTGCCAGCAGCAGAAATCTGAGCGCTACAGCTCTAAGTGTAGTGAATTGCTAATGTCCTCACTTCTGATTCTTCTGCTGGCAGAGTTATTTTACTGAAAAGTGATGTAATCTGGCAGTAAGTGAGCTCAGCATAAACAACATGGCTCCACAGTAATACCCCTGCTAGGGCAACGTGAGCCAACAAGCTGATCTCCAGAGTGACATCCCAAGCACTTGGATGCCCTTTCCAGCTCTCCTATCATTGACTATTTTCAGTCAAATCAGGCAGCAGTCAAATACATCATTTTAATACTCAACTGGAGGTCACAGGCCCATCTGCTAAGCACCCCAAACAAGGCAAAAGTGATTTCTCACCCAACACGTTCCCCACCTGTGAAATGCAGCTAGCTGCTGATCTCCAGCCTCGTGAAAATGTGTGGAAGTGAAAAGCTTTATAGGATGGGCTGTGATCATTGCCATGAAAGAGAGCAGGAGTATTTTGAAGTAATTGGCTGGGTCAGAAGAGGGGAGGCTGAGCAGAGCCAGCCCTGCAGGAGCAGCAGCTCTGCACAGCCCCGAGGTGCACGCCCCCAGAACTGGAACAGAGTACATGACTGAGGCTGACACTTCCCCACTCACCTGGGGTTGTACTGAGGTGGTTTTTTCTTCCCTTCACCAGGCCCAAGCAAGTACTTTATTACTGGCAGTGCCCAGCAAGCTCACTGAGCTTTTTGTGCTCCCTGCTAAGACCTGCCAGCGGGGAGACTTAATTGCCATCTGGCCCTGTGTGTGGCAGCCACCTTCATTTCTTTTCTTCAGCTATCTCCTGCATATGTGATTGTTTATGTATCTGTATGTGCTGGAGACAAATACAACCTGTTTTTTCCCTTCTCACCAGAGCTTACATCTGTGATCTTTAATTCTTCACCTTTGCAGCACTCCACACCTGTACCAGTTCATCCTCTCTACAAAGCTGTACCTCTCTCCTCCCAGGCTCATCTCAGGAGCTGCAGTCCAGTTCTACTTTTCCTTCTCATTGCTTGTCACCTTCTCACTTCCTTCTTTTGGGCTACCTCCAAAATCAGCTCTTCTCCCTCTTCTCCTTCAGAGCTGCTGCTCTCTTATCATTTGCCCTAGACATTAGTGTATGAGAGACTTTCTTCCAGTCCTATTCAGCATTTTGACCCTCCTCTCCAACAATTTCCACTATAAGTATAAGGTTATCACAACTAAGTGGGCCATGTTTAAATATAAAAATAGTTGGACAGATTCCCCCACTCTCTTCTGCCTTTCAACTAAGAATTGCCACATCTACTCTGAGGGACAAGGAGAGTGTTTCTGGCAAGGCTAAAAAAAAAAAAAAAAAAAAAAAAGAAAAAGTAGTATTTCCTAAGGAAAATAGAAACTTAAAATAACACCAATTTAAAATTGCCTCTTGTGTGGTGATCTCATTTCCTTAGGACCAGCTTCTTATTACCCCTCCAAGTATGAGGCATAGTTAATCTTCTGAAGACTAATGTTCTGTTTGTCTGATTAAGCAAATCTTAATTCATTAGATTTATTCTTCAGACTGTTGCCTTCTCCTGCTCTTGGGCACAGAAATCTGGGATACAGGGCATTCTCACGACTTTCATTTTGAAGTGGATTAGAACCAAGTTTAGCTGTCACCTTTTACTGTCCATCTGCAACCAAAAGAATGACCAATCCTACAGGGCTGATGACAGGGAAAGCTTTTTCTACAGCTGTAATGGCTGCAATCATAGCTAGTGCAGTGATATCCCTGGCTTCATCTTGGAAATGCAGAAAGGATTTTGAATAGTTGGCTGTAGTAAATTATTCATTTATTAGAAACGAAATTAACTGGAATTCCACTAGAAATTCAAAGCACTGCTTAGTTTTAAATTTGAACATAATCAAAGTCCATATAAGCTGCTTTTAAAAGGGGTGGAGGGATAGAAAAAAAATTAAATATAAGAACATAAGTAGCAAAATCTTAGCCTATAAACTGAAACTAGGAACTAGCTGTACAGTGCTCCAAAATCTAAACTTTTTTCTCTATTTCTGCGAATTGATTAATAGCATTTGTTGACCATTGGTTTAAAATATTATAGCTGTTTGCTTCAAGTGACAAGTAGGCAAAACATAGAAGTTAAATTGTTACAAGGAAGGCATGCCAAAATAGAGAAGGAAGCTATTTAACCAATTATTTCTGCCTTAGAAGATTTACAATCTGAAGAGGAAGTTTTCAAGAACGAGATTTTGAACAACCCTCATTTTGAAGCATCGAAGCATCCTGGTTCAAAAACTGCCAGCTCCTTTTCTACTGCTTATAGAAAACCTAAAGCATCCAAAGTAATGTTTTTTTCCAAAGGTCATCTGCTCATAGCATTGTAAATGGGGTTGTTTTGATTCTTTAACGGTAGAAGCTACTGTGACCAAAAAATGAAAAAAAGGGTGGAAAAAATTAGAGAGTACCATCAAAACCTTCTGGTATTCTTTGCCTTGCATTGTTAGGTGGGTAAATGATGAATGCTGTAAAGAGTTTTGGTTTTATTTTCATTTTGTTTCCCCCCTCCTAAAGTGTAGAGTGGGCCACAAACAGTGAAAAGCTCTCAGCTGCGACAATAAGCGACACTGAATTCTGCTGACAGTTCGAGGAAGCTGCTCCATGTCCCTTTACATGGAAAACTTTGCTGGGAAAGCTTAAAAAAAAAAAAAACAAAATCTGTCAGGTTGTTGTCTTGTGTTTCTCACCTGAAATCTTTGTCTCTCCAGCTCTTGTCGTGCGCTTCCTGACCAAACGGTTCATCTGGGAGTACGACCCAACGCTAGGTAGGTTATTTGATTCTGTAAGCATTGTGTGCTGTATGTAATAGCAGGGCTGAAATAATGGACATTTGTAAAGTTGCAAGCCGTAGTCAACCTTTAAATTTGCTGTGCAAAGCTTCTCTGTGGTCATTTAAAGCTGGAACAAATTGTTACCTAAGGTAGCAGAATAGAGAGGCAGTAACACACTCAGTCGAAAGCTGAATTACTGCATGGGGCACGTTTCTGCCCACACAAGTCCGTGGGAATTTTGCCATTGAAATCAATTCGCTTTTTTAATTCGCTTTTTCGCTCTGCAGATTATTTAGTGTGCAATCAGTTTTCTGCTTTTGAATAGCCCAAACAATCATCTGCTAGAGAATAAGATGACTGGAATACAGACCTTAAAAATTCAGGGGAAAAAAATTGTAGGTTATTACTGTCGCTAGGCGTAGACTTAGGCAAGTTTTTTGTCCTCACTTTTGGACATATATTGTGTCTCACTTTTTGGGTGACCAGATAGGGGCACCAACCATCAAAAGAGCATCCACATGTCTCTTACACTGCTCCCACTTAGCTCTGTTGGGTCTGGCACTTTCAAGAAGCTGGCTCAGATATCTCAAAAAACATGTCCAACAGAGGCCTGACTTAAAATTTTTCCCAAGGTCAAATTTCTTAGTATTTCTTAAGTCAGTGTATATTTAAATGCTCTGTACCAGAACAGATCTGGGCCAAGAAGTGCAAGTTGAGGCCTTCACGAAGTAAAGGGCTGGGAAGTTCCTTTTTCTTCAACAATGTGTTTCTGTCTCCTTCCTAACCTTTCTTTGCAGGCTCCAATGCAGATTATACAGTTAAATATCATTTCTTTATTAATGTTCTTTCTCTAAGAGATCTCACTAAGGAAATAAAGAATGCCATAAACTTGCACAGCAAAAACAAAGTTTAATATCTCCTATTACAGAACCCAGGTAGCCCTTTAAAAAAAGCAAAGTATCTAGGATCATACTAGTATTTTTATCTGACAAGATGAACAAATGACAGACATCAGAAACCTCATCTTGGGAAAATAAATCTCAGAACAACCTGAACTCAAATACATTCTTTTATCTGCTACTATCAATATATATTCATCAGTGAATTATGTGTCACCTGCCTTGTGCTGCACAGGAGGCTGTTCAGTATAACATTCTGTTAATATTATTAGTTTTAGTACTTCAAATCCCTGTCACTATTACATCATTTTAAGAACTTGACAAGAAGTGTATAAAGTGTTCTCTCTCAGCGTAGTCCAAGTTCATTAACTTCTTACAGGGACACTGCATGCAAAAGCATCCCTTTTGCCTTGTTTAAGCACACAAACAAAGTTATTAGCAAGCTGCAAGCTTTATTATTTTTTCCCCATTATGAAGGCCCCATGCCCTTTTTGCTGTACTAGACTTGACATTTGTTTTTGTTTTACAAATGAATACAGTTGCAAATTACTGTGCCCCTCAGGAATTCAATGGTTGCAACACAAAGCTTTCGTGCAGACAACAGTCCTATCTGAATAAACCAAAAATTAAATCTCTCACAACCTACTGAATTCTACATTCTCATTCAGTTTAAAGAACAACAGCTTAAAAATTGTATATTACAGTCATTGTGATGCTAAGTGCTTTAAATTGCTCGGAGGAAAAGGTTTGAGAAATTCAAAAACTAATAAATTATTGTCAGTAAGTTATTTCTTGATCACAATGATCTCTGGTGAAAGCTGCCCACCAGAGATTGTTTTTTAAAGTGCTATTTTTTCAAACTATGGATCAGAATGGGATTCAAAGAAGGTTCTGAAGTGTTAGATATAAAAAAAAATCCTGAAATTGTAACCACTATCCAGGTCTTCAGAGGTCAATCAGATAACTGTACCTTCAAAAGCTTTGAGAAACTGCTTGAAGGAATGCATTTCTGTCTTTAGCATGGTCATCCTGAGGTGATTTGGTGTCTAGTTACCTGCAAACATCACCAAGCTGAGTCCACTGAAAAGTTGTGGCAGAATACATTTGTTTCTTCTTAGCAGTCATGGACTGGCAGTTGGGTGGAAAGAGGGATCTCTACGTGTTCAGCCGATATAAAAAACTGAAGTTGTGTCAGTGAGACTCCTTTGCTCTACAAGGAGAAATAAGCAGCTTTGTCAAGTAATTCTGAAAGGACATGAGTAAAATAGATGCAAAGTATCCAGCTCCTAAGCAAGAGGAAGTTTTGCCAAAAATCACTGGGACTGTGACAAAAATTTCATGTTTATAGTTTCTTCTTATGTCAAGTTTTCAACCACCCATTAGCCCTCTGATGCAAGGAATCCCCAGATAATTCCTATTTTTAGGAAAGCTTTCACCAAGCTGCCCAAGGCCTGATGGAAATTCAACATTATCTTAAACTAAACATCAGGTTAAAAAAACCCTATTCCTCTTTTAATTCGTGGGTGGCACATTATATCTGGAAGGGAAAAAAACCCCCCACACCTTATTAATATTCTTTACTATTCTAACCTGCCAGAAGGAAATGAAGGACCATATTTTTAGCAACACCTGGATATACTGCTGTGTCTCCAGGAGCCGAATTACAGACCACAAAATAACAGTTTCTGATGGGAGGAACATCACTGAATCTTGCAAGCTTTGGCACATGGAGCTGCTGCTGAATTCAGGGCTTTGCAGCTCTGCTGCTTTTGTGCATAATGCTGGATCTGTGGAAGCATCAGCAGGACAGCTGCATCTCTGCAAAAGAGCTTTTTATTTTACTGTTCCCAGCCCAGGGGTAACAACTGCAGCAGAGTTCATTTTCTGGGGAGTGTTAACCATCAGCTTTGACTTCTCCATCATTTCTGTTTAAGTGGCAAGTCACTGTCACCATCTTGGCATGGGTTTTTTGTTTGTTTTTAAAAAGGTGCTGAATTCCTCAGGCTGAGTGATTACCTGGCATTATCAAGGTGAATAAGTTTCCACAGCAGCCTTTATTTAGTAAATTACACAGCTGTCTCATGTTTGCAACAGAATTAGATGGCTCAATGAAAGAGGTCTATGTAGAAAGGGGCTGGAACTGCACATTTTAAAAAATACATGCAGTTGTTTTGTAGAACATTAAATATATGAATTCAGCATTAAACTAGCTTTCTTTAGCTTGTTAAATATGTACTGAGAAAGGGTGTTGGGTTACCACATGGATTTCACCAAAACTCACTAATGTGTTTTAAAATGGAACACAACTTGAAAATGAATAAGCAAATTCAGTGTGATGGTAGAAGGCTTCAAAGCACTTGGCCTGTTTGGGGCACCACTTAAGCCACAGCCTAAAAGCACTTCACAAACATTAGCAGCTTACCTGCACTGGATTTAATACAGAACTGGAAATTTGTGCTCTATTTCAGTTGGGGTCTATTGAGAGATTCATAGAAGCAGCGTGAAAACAAGCGTTCCTGTGTACCATTTTGGCAGCAATGGGGTGCAGCAGGCTGACAATTGGCTGGCACCGAGGCAGAGTTTGCAGCCTGCAAGCAGCCACCCTGGCAGCAGCACTGCTGCAGGGGGTCCTCTCAAGTCTCTACCATCCCACTGCTGCCCCAAAATCAGAAGTGTGTAAATGCCTAACACTTGGCAGCCGGCATCATCTCAGGAATGGACACACTCCGTGGGATGAGTGTCAAGGTGGAAGGACCTTTATTTGGCCACCTGCCCTCTGTGGGTAAACTTCTGTCATGAATGCAGGACTCCCATGGACCTCAGTGACACAGAGTTTCTCACCATGGCTCTCAAGGGTGCTGTAAATAGCTGCTCTCCTCATTACCAGTAAAGCTCATTGCCATAAGTCTGCATCTCGGCAATGTCCCCCATGAGCTAGTGGGGGCAGTGCCCAGAAATTTGGGTGCCTTCACCTGAGCTCAGAGATGGAGAGATATTGTGGTTTGCTGTTTAATTGATTTTAAAATTGGAGTCAACCATCAAGTGAACTGCTAAATCTGTTTTTTTTTTTCCTGGAAGGCAAAAAAGGAGGAGGAAGCCCAAAGAGCCATCGCAGCAGTAGACAAACAGATGGCCTGCAGAGCACTTCATGGGTAGCAGCAAATTTCCTGCCTCCATAAGCCATGACATGCAGGGGGGAATCTCCTGGATCAAATGATGAGAGAAGAAAATTCATCATTGCTGTGGCTGAGTGCTTTTAAAAATAAGTTTTGCAATATTTCTCTGAGAACACTTGTGTTGTTCCACCATAACTGGAACAATTTGCTTTACTAGGAAGAGAATTGGGATATCCAAGAATTAAAAAAAAAAATAATAAGGATGGGGGATTATGAAATAGGTTTTTTCATTTTTCAGAATCAGCATTTTTACATACAGTTGGGAGAGTCAGGTGGTTTCTGAGGTTGGGGGACTTAAATGTCATTTTTTTGCCATAGAGGGACAAAACCAAAGAAATAAAACCCCAGGTAAGTGCAGGAGACAGGCTCCTCAGTTCTTTTCTATTTCCATCACGATCCATTGCCTGCAGTCTCTGCCTCTGCTTCTCACCTATAAAATCCTTCATCTTATAGAAGGTTTGTAAAGCCTTTAAATAACTATTACTCAGAGTTAAGGCTCATGTAGCAAAGGTGCACAGAAACAGCAAGCATTTCTCAAAAGACTGGATTTTAAACAAAAGTCTACTTATACCAGCAGACAGGGAGACAGTATGTTTACTGACCTTTCTAAAAGTATCTTGGCTTTCTCACACTATCCCTAGATGTCTTTCTCTATCTGTTCCCACATTTCATACAACTTTGCCAACTCTCTGAAAGGAAGACTGTCTCTGAACAGATAATCAATAGAACAGGGCATGACAGACTGACCTGTCTATGAAGGCAAAGAGAGACAAAGCAAAGGAGTTTATTTAATTTGAATGGGATAGAGAAAAGACTGCTCTTTGAAGGACTTCAAAGGAGCAGAGGTAACCATAAAGAAATATGGGTCTTAGGAAAAATTATAACTTTGCTAGATTAGTAGTGATGTTTTTTAAAGACTATTTCTTCCAACTGGGTCACAATTTCTTTGCAGGTTTTGATTCACCATTCTTCTACTGGGCAAATGAAAAACCTGAGCTGGTGTTTCTATGTAGTCCTATCTAATGCAACACAGAGACAGCCTATGAGACACCAAACGTGTAAAATGGATAAAATGTATAGGTGTCAGTAAATCTCCTATCTAGGAGTATAAAGTATTACAAATTGCTGTCCCACTAGCTTGATTATGAAAGGCCCATGATAGCACCATTCCTCTGCAGCAGAACATGGGACTGCAGAAGGGTACACACCAAGTAAACAAGTGCTTGAGGGAAGGAGAAAGACATCTCTGTTAGTCTTGTTAGACAGACACCTCTAGTTAGTTCCCTCACAGCACAGAACTTAATCTCTTGCAGACCAGCTCAAGACTTCCAAATTTCACCACTGTGGCAAGAATAGCAGAAATCACTTCATGAAGATATTGTTTACACTAGCAACAAGGCTTTTCCCATTGGAAAACTTATTGCAAGGATGATTATTTTTACATTAGAAGAGTAGTTTTGCCTACATCTGTAGCTGGGGGTTCTGTTAGCAAAATAGTATCATTCAGGGATCACAAGAGAAGTTTACAGATGCCATGCATGACAACAGTAGCAAATAATGCTGGCCTGAGTTTCTTTTCTACCCTTGATAAATACAGGTCTGTATGAACATCATAAACAACAGAGCAAAGTAGGAATATATCCAGACTAGCTTGCATGAAAATGGTTGATAATCAGAAACAGCTTAGCAGTGGGAACCAAGACCTCACTAAGAAGTATAAGGATTTAATATTATTTGTTGTATATTCTAATTTACCCTGACAAGAGAAGATGTGAGAACTATCTTGTTGGGATAATTTTGTGCCAGTGAAGCCACAGTAAAGAGCTCGAGTACTAATATAGTTTTCAAGGACTGTCTGCTCTCTGCTTTATTGAGCTAACACAATTGGATTAATGGTTGGACAGCTGGAATAATGTCTGAGTAACAAACTCTTGATCCCCAGAATTGCTTTCCCTGCTGATCACAAGTTGAGGAAACACGGCTTTGTATATTGTAGATCTCTAGTTTTCTTGACTTGTGGCTTACTCAGCGAGTTTTTAACACTCCTGAAAGTTTAACTGCCTGCCTTCACCACAGAAATACCACAGCAGCACAACTGAGAAAATGCACAGAAGAGCAGACAGAACTTTTAGCAGAGCAGCCCATACTAAAATACTAAAATACTAAAATAGGTGCTAATAACTGATGGTCCCTTCAGCCCTAGGGTGTAAAGGTAGACAGACCAGCAGCCATAAGAGGAAGGCAGCCTGGGGAAGGATCCTCTTCCAGCCCCCTCTTCTTCCTGTTTCACCACAGGATACTGCAGTCTACACAGTGCTATAACGTGCTCAAAATTAAAAATAACCATTTTCCGTAGTTAGCAAAAGAGGAGAGAGTTCTGCCATCATCTTGCAGAACTTTACCCTCTGCATATTTCTTCTGAACACCCGTGTTGACAACTACAGCCTGTCCAAGCACAATAAAGGAATAACACATGTGCTCTGGTACAGGCTTTCAGCCAAAGTGAGATGTAATGGTAACCAACCATTTGGGCCTAGGAGGAATGAATGGCTGCCAGCCTGTGTTTCAGGGAGTACCATGACAAATGTGTAGACATTTAATAAATCACTGTGCAACAGCGTTATTTTCAAGCCAGACTCCAGCTATTAGTATCCTTGATTTTTATTGACAAAATTACTCATTCCTTCTGCCTCACAGTGCTTAAGGGATTCAGTTCTCAATAGTCCAGATTGTGCCTTCCTAGGCATCTCCCCAGGCTTCTATTTTTCCTTCATCAAAAAAGTAGAAGCATTATTTAACTTGATATACATTTAATATGTGGCATCATTTTTACTGTACTCTTCAGCAGGAGGAATTTATACTGAATGTATATTATAGCAATGAGCTGTGAAAGTATTCCCAGTTTCTCTGAGGTGTTTCTAAGGAAATGGACTCATATGGCCTAGAGCACCTTAAAACACCAACACTGGCTTCTAAAATGCTCAACAAAGACTTGAAATGATGAAATTGTAATTGAGAGCAGCAGAGGAAGATGCTTACAATAACATGGGAGGCAGTTATCTGAAAATGTGGTTTGTTTTCTTTCATATGAGTCTCAAGATGAAGATATTCTTGATGTCAGCAATAAAAATACTGCTTTTTTATGGTAGCTCAACAGACAGCAAAAATCAGGAATGGCAGTGGCTCTTCTCACTGTAGCTACAGCTGCAAAATATTTTGCCTCTATTTTTCTTGCTCATCATATTCTGAAATCTTTTCCAGGGCTGCTTTTGCACCTTCAGGAGAGTAGGCTTTTGTTTTGCTTGGTTTAGGTGTGAGAAAAGTCTCACTGGTTACTTTTCGCTGGCAAAAAATAAGGCAAAACAGCTTCACCAACACAAGCTTCTTGCCACAATAAAACAAAAAGGCATAGCAAAATAAGATTTATTCAGTCTTAAATTTATCATGGACATAATTCCTACCAGGGACCAACATCTCTGTCAAGTGTTGTTGGGAAAGTTAAGTCAGAAAATTAAAAAAAAAAACCCAAACCAAAACAACCAACAACTGTTTAAACCTTGAAGCTTGGTCCCTACTAGTTAGCACTGCTCTGTCTTTGTTGGTTTTGTTTTAGCATGCCTTAATGAATCCAGTTCCCAGGTACCTGTACACATTTTCTCTGTCTATCTCAGTAAAAGCTAGGTGAGGACAGAACCTATAGGGAAAGAAATGTAACACCACTTTACTTCTCCTCAAAAACCCCTCATTCTTTGCATGCAGCAGAAAAAATCATATGCAGAAGGTAACAAATAAACATACTTTCCATTATTTTTAGAGGTATCTCCAAGAAAACTGCATTCTGCAGTTTCTGTTTGGAGGCCAAAATGTTATTTATTGAAAATATCAACACATCAAGAAAAAAATGTCCCATCTCTTTGTTTTACCTTAAGAAAAAGAGCAAATTCTAGGAATTCAACAAATCCTTTCATATCCAGATAAGAACTTCATAGTTTAGTGGGGCTATGCATGTGCTAGCAATCTATTACCTTCCCACTGTAGTAAAAGTAGGAAAACATGATAAAACCCAAACTGCTTTCTAAGCAGTGACCTAATGAAGCCTCATTTCTTCTGAATTTTTCTCCATATTTCATATTGCAGTAGCTGTTTGCTGGTGTCCTTGTGTTCAGTGGGGCATCCTTTGAACCCCACGAGTCCCCACAGCGCCTGAATCTTCTTCTAAGGTCATCTACAAACAGTCTGTGCCCATCTGCATGGACCAGGGACAGCCCTGCATCCTGGCTTGTGCAGGGGCACGTGCCTGCTGCCTGCCCAGAGCATACACTGGCTCTCCTGCCCTGTGCCTCCTCAGGGGCATGAAGAGGGTCACTATGCCCCACTCAGCCTGGGTTTATACAGGACAGAAACATTTGAGAGCGTCAGCTTGCACTGAAAATGGCAACTAAAAGCAGCTCAGCAATCTGAGGCACACTTGCTGCCTGCAGTGCCTCCCCCATGACTTTTTTTTGTGCTCAGGTTTAATCTACCTAGTTTGGGAACACCTGCAATACTGCAGTCACAACTCTCTTTACAGTAGCCTTGTAGAGGGGTAGCCAAAAATGAAGTTAGAGAAGAAACTAGTTTGCACATCGCCATATCAATTCCAAAAGCAGCATTCACAGCAGCAGGCTGCATGTGAAGCAGGCTAGAGACCCTGGAATTGGATTAAATCTCTGCAAACTAATATAATCTTCTTTCATACGTGTTTTGGTTTAAATTTATAGCTTGACATGAATTTTTGTATAGTATATAGTTGTACATAAAGGGCACATCACACCTGTGATGTGTGCACAACCTCCTGGAACTTTTCCTTCTGTGTTTCCTGATTCTTGAGGTTACCCATGCAGAAGGATAACACTGAAGAGTCCAAGTCCAATTATCAGGACTGTCAGTCACAAAGTTTCCTTCCAGTAACTTTCCTTTGACTACTTTTTCTTCTTTTACACATGATAATAACAGGCAGTGACCATGCATGGCATGTTGTTTGTGGGTTATTGATAAATAACCCAACTATGCTAATTTTGGGGTCTGTGGTATCAATGAATAGAGAGTTATGTGAGGTTACACTGCCTTAGCATTAGAAATATGTTTTAAATACACAAGGGTGGTACTGTGCTTACTGTAAAACCACTGATGGTTGGTTGCAAACTAAAAGCCCTCCTGTAAGGTAAATAACAGAGGGAATATGTAACACCCAGATGTAAGCAAGACAAAGTACGTTCAGCTGTGTTTTGAAGAAAGCTGGGGTTGAGGAACGAAGAAGACAGGAGAGACTTTCTGAGTCAGGAAGGTACATTCAGCTCACAGGGGCTTTCTAAAAGGTGAAAAGTTCCTGAAGCAGCAAGGAAATGTAGAGGAGGACAGATTTCAGAAAGGCAGGCTCAAGGAACGCTCTGGAGAAGATGTCAAACAAGACCAGCTGTCAAAATCATCGTCCTCAAATGTGATAGACAGGTGCCATCCTGAGGCAGGTCAAAGACTGAGAGAGTCTAAATGAGCAGGGAGTTAACAACAAAAAACCCAAAGCAACAGGAACCTTTATTATGTTAACATAACTAACTATGGAGAATTGTAGTATTTTAAACATTCCGCTGTCCAAGAAGACTTTAACCATAACTTTGAAGTTCATGCCTGTTAGCTGAAGCTTTTTGGTCTGAAAACTCAGCTATAATCATCACTGGCTGAAAACCACCATGAGACCAAAGTTTCTTAAAGCATTTTTTTATATATCCTTGCTTTATGAACCTTTCTTGACAAAAATAGACTACATTCTAAGTAGAAACAGAGTTTGTGTCCTTCTGTACTTAAAAGTAAACAAATGAGACTAGGCTGCTCCTTAAGTTTGAGTGTAAAATGGTGTATGTCATGTCATTGCTCCTTCTCAGCTGATTTACCTACACCTTCTACAAGTGCTTTCCTAAAACCAATAAGCCCTTCCATGCAAATATTTCCTTCCAGAGCTGTGACATACCCCAATATATATTGCCATTTCAAAATAAACAATTATTGAAAACAACTTTTTACATTACTGCAAATATAAACCAAGAACTCAAAATTACTTTTCAGATAATAGTTTTTCTCTTGAAAATATAATATTTTAGAACAAATATGTTTAATAAATGGGGATGCTCCTGGACAAACAGGTTTGATAGATGACCAGCTAAGTCTTATAGGCCAAAACTGTATTAAATGTGTCCAAATAAACATAGTGCAAGGCTGTGATGTGGTCAAGCTATGACTGAATATTGCATCCATAGACAGTCTGTAAGTCATAAGCTTCAAAGTTTACTCTATGTAAGTTTTTTTCCCTGTATTTTTAAAAATCCTATTTCTAAGAAGAATAGAGAGATTTGTAACATGCTTATAAACACTGAGAGCCCCCAGGGAAGTTTTTTATTTTTTTTTTCGTGGAAGTCATCATTTCCATAATCATTCAGCAGCTGTGGAAATTTGAAAGATTTATTCAGTTCCTATTAACAAATTATTGTGGCTTAAAACCAAGCCAACTGCTACCACTTTCCAACATGCTTCTCAGGCCTTTTGGCAGCTCTAAATATTTTTGAAATATACTTCAATTTTTCAAACAAAAGAATGAGAACCAAGAGTACTTTGCAGAGCAAGAGTGATGGGGGGATTGCAGCCTTATAACCAAGAGGAACTCTGAAATCTGGCATCATCTTTCAAAGCCACACTTATCAGCACCTTTGAGCTTGTTATTGCCAATATGACCAGAAGCATAGCACACCCCCAGACTGACAAGAAACAGGTCAGATTTGCTTATTTATACTGAAACAGAGCAACCCACTAAATCTGACTATTTCCACAGCACTGTCATCTTCGGGCAAACCACAGCTCAGTCAACACAGCAGCTCCCTAACTCTGCTTTGAAGCTGGCAGATTTGATGCCAAGCTTGTGGAAAGCAAAACACAGCTCCACAGTTTTGTTTCCCTCTATGAGGTTTTAGCCATATAGCTATAGATAGAAGATGTGGGCATCACCTGCTGCAAATGACAATCTGAAGCTCAGGAAGTTGCCTGAAGCCATTTTGGGAGCCACTGGTACAGTGTTACACTTTTCCGACTTAACCACGATGATGTAAGCATGAGACATTTAGAGCCTGGATTCATCTGACCAATTTTAGACTTCCAAGTGCTTTTGAGGTGTGATTTATCCTGAGAGAGAGCTCAGACAAGCTATATCCAGCAGCTATTTTAGTTCACCAACTCTAATAGGAGTCAAGGGTGCTTAGCTGAGCGCAGACACCTGTGTTGTCTGTGGTTTCAGTTGAGAATCCAGCAGTTATCTCAAGTCCTGTAATTTCTCTCTAGCCACGTGTCTCAAAAAAAAAAAGAAAAAAAGCACAACAGGGAAAACGATATTAATAAATACCAAAGCAAGGCAATGCATTTGTGAAGCACCATAGGATCAATGTGAGCAGACTGGAGCTCACATCTTCAGGCCTCATAAGTTACAAGACAACCAGATTCTTCAGATGTTTCTGTTCTCCTGAAGGAGCAGCCATGTCCGTGATTACACCAAAAAATGCTTTCAACATCCAGCCGTTTTACGCTCATTAAAATTCACCCAGCTACCACACATTCCAAAGCACAGGAAGACACATTTACTAAGATTTATTTACACAAATCTGACCCCAATTGATGCTACTCATCCAAGATCAAATTCCATTCCAGCGTGAGCAACTAAAGTGAGTTAAACTTGCAGCATAAAGTGCTGACAGAGGCCTATTTTGAGAACTCAAGTATCATTTCAGAATCAGGCTGCTTTTCTGCAGCTAGCACGAGTCTACTCGTTGAGTTGACCCATTTCACAGGGAAGGTCTGCATGGCATTCCCTGCTCTGCCTCCTAAGAAGGATGTTTCACAGATATGCTGCAGTCAAAACTGGGTGAGCATTTTCTCAAGTTGTGTGGAACAATTCTCGACAGCTACTTGTTAAGCAGGGCCAGATGGTTGAAGGCATTCAAGCACTGCAAAGTCTTAACAAGTAAGGAGCTAATACCACATGACTTACTCAGAGAGCCATCTCTTCTTCACAGCACCCTCCCCCAAAGAAACAAAGCGTTAAGTTCCTAAATAACCTTCCACTTGGAGTACTACACAGGGAATCCCAACATAGCACTGAACATTCTAGCCACTGAAATAACTCATTGAAGGTGCATCACTGCAGCTTCCACACCAAACTAGAGTTTCTTGCCTTTTCTGCATTCCCTGAGGAAATTGCTGCATCTGAGAGGGTGTGTGGAAGAGACAGATAAGACATACCACCCAGAGACTTAGATATATCTTACTCTACTGTGTAGGTATAGCCTCAGGATCATAAAGGTAGACTCTAACTCCTTCAACAGCCTCAAAATACCAAACAGAAGGGGTATTTACAGCCTTTTAAAAAACATTGTCTGAAACCCTACAGTAAGAGTGCTGACCATCTGCCTAAGTAAATTGACCATTTGTCCCTGTTAGAGACAGCTGGGCTATTACAGCAATTAAGGTGGCACAGGGAGGGAGTGACATTTTTGTTTGGGGAAGAGGGTGTTTGCAGCACTGACAGCTTGAAACACTCATGGTTATGAAGAGCTGACATTCTTAAGCACGTAAGGAAAAAAGGACGAGCCCTTTCAGAAGGTCAAGTTAAAGAAATGTGTTTCCTAGAAGATATCCTTCATTCCTGTTGAAGAGGTTTGCACCAAATGAAAGAATTGTATCTCTGACAGTGCAAAGCATTCATAGTCACTGGCCAGACTTTTACAGCATACACATTTGCCTTTTGATATGGGACATCTGTGAGCTAGCAACAGTAATAAATCTGAATGCTAGCACAGATAATTTTCCAAGTTTTAGGTCAAATGCTATCAAATTTAGCTTATCAGCTTACTAAGATAAAACAAGCCTTTTTGTCATTAGCTTTCTGATTAGTTGCCTGGTTCCAGAACCTGGGACATAGTCAAATAGGTTCCTTTTTTTTTTCCTATAGCATGGTGTGAATGCTTAATGCCCACTGGTTATCCTTATAAATCATACACAGGGAAATCACTGCTTGATGTCTTGCTAGAAGAGGGGAATGTGATGGTTTCAGAATGTTTAAAACAGACATTCCTAAAATAGCTAACTGATCTGGAATTTTTTCACAGTATAAGGCCTGAGCTTAGTGGTTAGGTTCCTTGATCTGCAACCACACTGGTTTTGATCTTGTGAGACTTCAAGCTGTGCAGTGGCAGACTGTTGAGCTGGATACTTTGAGAGGTGTAGTGTTTGTCTTTCACAGGCAGCAGCCTTGCCTAGGAGCAAACACGAAAAATGGAATACAGCCTTGCAGAGCTCTCTGCCACAGGAAAGTGTCCTCTTGTTGGGTGCAGAGTGCAGTGTCCACAGGCACAGCCCTTTGCAGGTCTAACACACGGGAGAGAAAAAGCTGTGCCGTACAGAGAGACGTGAAAGTGTCGCTGTTGTACAAAGGACTTGTGTGTGTTCCAGAATGGCTGGAAGAGCTCCACTAAATAAAATTTAGTCAAACTGTGCGTCACATTTCAGCTCTTGCGCTGGGAGAGCTGTAAGGAGGATTTAAAAAAAAAAAATGTCCTTTTAATACGTTTCACAATATGTTCTTATTTTAGAGTCTACATATCGTCACCAAGCTACCATTGATGATGAAGTGGTTTCCATGGAGATACTAGATACAGCTGGTCAGGTACGTGGGTGCATGTACTATTATCCAACACCTTGGCTTGGATAGACAGCAGGGAAGGGGAGTGTGGTGGTGGTGGCAGTGTGGTGGGTGGCAGGTGTGCTCTGCTTCTGGGGACAGAGATTTGCTTCTAGGCAGAGCTCCCCCCTCCATCACCACCATCAGCTTGCTGCTGGACTCAGCATTCTGCATCCAGATCCTTCTGCAAGGGGCTCTGCTTGGAGTTTTCAAATCCCAGAAGAATAAACAAGTCAAGGTTTACTGTGGTATTAAAATTATTCTCATGTCTTAATTCAGGGCCAACCCGACATGTCATTGGTAAAAAATAAAGTCACAGTCTATTTCTGCAGCCAAGTGCTAAAGCTTTACAGCCTCAACCCATGATTTGCACTAAAGTGAAGAGCAGTTTTGTCATAGTCAGGTCTGCCTTCCTTTCAAAACATGGCACATGGCTCATGCTGGATTGGGCTATGCAGCTTGTGTGCTGGATATTCAGCAGAGACCTCCTTCCAAACACCTGCTACCAGCCTGTCCATAGGCAGCTGGGTAGATCTCCTATGCTATATGATAAAATAGGTGATGTGTGTAAAGTAAAGCAGCTGTACATGGCTTTGTAGGCTTTGGAGGACCAACATCTCTCTGAAGGTCTGGTGTCTGTTCCATAAATCAAATTCCTAAGACTAGTGTCTGTCTTTGGGAACAGGAGGATCCTATCCAGAAAGAAGGACACGTGCGATGGGGTGAAGGCTTTGTGCTGGTTTACGACATCACAGACAGAGGCAGCTTTGAGGAAATGCTGCCCCTAAAGAACTTGTTGGATGAAGTTAAAAAGCCCAAAAACGTCACCCTGATCCTGGTGGGGAACAAAGCAGACTTGGATCACTCCAGGCAAGTCAGCACAGAGGAAGGTGAAAAGCTGGCCACGGAACTAGCATGTGCTTTTTATGAGTGTTCTGCCTGCACAGGAGAGGGCAACATTATGGAGGCCTTCTATGAGCTCTGTCGTGAGGTTCGGCGACGAAAGATGGTCCAGGGCAAGACTCGGAGACGAAGCTCCACCACCCATGTCAAGCAGGCAATTAATAAGATGCTTACCAAAATCAGCAGCTAAAAAGAGCTGTACTAAACCAGATAACATTTTAGAGCATATTAGCTTGGAGCAGGGATGAGGCAGGCAGAGCACATTTAATTAAAAACGGTCAAAGCTTTGCAATGGACAAAAAAAAATAAAAATATGAACATCACCATATTTTTGAATAACACAGAGTCATACTATTTTCCTGTTTTGAAACGTATATAGCCACACTGCTTCTGGCTAATGTGGAAAAAAACCCAAAAACACCAAGGAAAAAAAAACACCAAATGTACTCCAAAGGACTAGATGATTGTGGGAATTGGCACCAACAGAGAATCTTCTGCTTCTTCGTGGCTAGTCCAACGTCCTGCAAATTAGTAGTGCCTAAACATCATTTCCAGCCAACCAGCTGCTCAGTAAGATTCAGCTTTCACTCCATCAACTACCATCACAACTAACATTGTCCAGGACTGAATATGTGTAGAGGCTGCTCTGTTGTATTGGAAAGTTTATCTGACACCTTCAACCAGCTTTAAGTTGGCTCATTGTGTGCTTTTATTCCAAACTGTACTTCCTTGTTATTTTTGTCAAATCTATGAGTGCTGATGTTCTTAGCAAGGTATGCAAAAAATATAGGAAAGGTCTATTTTATGGAGTGTTTGGCCAGCAAGATACACATTTCAACAGAGCTGAGGTTCAGCAGCTCTTCCAGATCCTATGAAACTGCAGAATTCATGAAGAAATAATCAGCTAGTCCAGTGGCATTTCAGCTTTTTCCCCTCAAAGTGCAGTACTGTACCTGGGGAAATGGGACTAAATGTGTTATGAAGTCAAATTAAAAAAAAGTAATATTACTATTGATTTAGTTATGGGTAGTTTTTAGCTTTTGTTTACACTTCTTGTTTTGGTCTTTTTTCAATTCAAGTAGTTCCTCTTAGTCTATCTTATACTGAAGAAGAACAGAATCCTTGGGAAGGCAAGTATTTAAAGTCTAGCATCCAAATGCAGATCAGATGTGACTGGCCTCTACCATATCAAAAGATCACAATTTCCAGCTGTTTAAACTTCCAGATGTTGCTTGGAGCACTCTGGGGTTTAAACCAGCACAGTTTTTTTGTGACTTTTATCTGGCACATTGAAGTGAAAGTGTATTTTATCAGATTTTGGTGCCAGGGATAAAAGTGTTCATTTTCTTCTTCTCCCTCATGCATCTGATTTAAGCCAGCTGTCAAATTTTGCCTCCTGTCTAGTTGGTTTGTTAACTGGTTTCCCACCAGTTGTGTTGCATCCCTTCAGGCAGCGTGGTGTGCAGTTCAGACTGTTATCATACAGAACCACAGCCAAAGGTTGGGATGATAAATGGGAATATTAGCAGTACTCTCCTTTGAGGAAAACCCCCCTTTTAGCAACTACTTACAACTTTATTCTCCACTGCTTTGTACTTCCTGTGGTTATTTGCCTCTGTGATGAAGTAACTCCAAAAGGCTATCACATAAAAATTGCCACAGGTTTAGGAGAATATCTAGTTGGATAACGTTTCAGACAGTTATAGGTAGCCATAGAGGTGGTGGAACAGGCTGAAGAGTCAGATCTGTATATCCCTGTCAACAGAGAAAAGTTCCAAGTTAGGACTTCTTTCAAAAGAATGTACTTCAAGGTATTTTACCAAAGTAATTTTTTTTAAGCTCTCTCTTTTACCCAACCAGCATCAAAGAACATCACATTCAGATTATATATTTTATTTGTGCTGTTATTTGTCTCCTCTGTTTCTGTATTCTAGACGGTGAAAACTCATTTCACTCTTCTGAAATCAATGTCTATATTTTGGTCCTCATGTTCAAGTATATTTCCATACACCATCTAGACACACTACAGTCAAAACACTACCTTGTGCTTCTGGGCAGGGAGTTCTTGCAATGGGTGGTATCACTGTCTCTGAGACACACCTGTTATCAAACTATTCAACACATCTCTAACTTTTGTTAAAAAGAAAAAAAAAATAGTGGTTTTGCCATTTTTAGTCCCATTAGTAATGTAAAATCAACACAAGCGTAAAAGAAAGAGCTAATGCCTGCTCACAAACCAGAAGTCTTTAGCTGAGGGTCTGAACTTGCAAACAGTGTAGTTACACTAGGAGCCAGAATTAGCATTTGCAAGTTGAAGCACAAAGTTGTTCTGTTATCTTTGAAATCAGTGCTGTTGCACAAATCTGAAGTAAACAAAATCCTTACCTGCAATCCCATGGCAACACAGCTAAGAGGAAAGTCTTGTTGTGCTAAGCAACTGATTCATCCCTCTCTTATAAAACTTCAACAATTCTTTTATTTGAAAACCTTTCTTGGGGTTCAGAGTTGAGCTGCATTTAAAATACAAAAAGGTTATACATGAATGGCAAGAGAAAATAAATGATTCATATTCATATCAGAAGAGGAAGGAGAGGCCCTCATACTTTCCAAAAGACTCTCAATAAATTGTTTGTATCTTCCTTTATAATATCTGTGTGGAGAAATTATAAGATCCTGGTGAAAGAAAATGTTCCACTGTGCAAATATCACTTGTTACGTAAAGCACCTATAATAAAAATAGTAACATTCCTTTGCTAAGACTGAATTTGGAAACTGCCAACCAAGATAAACACTTGGTTGAAAAGGAGGTTGCTATTTTGTGACCTTTCCTCCCACACAAACACAGTTTTCTTTATTTAATTGCTCATTAATTTTTTTCTTTTGGTGTCATGGGCTGATTGTCAAGCCAGTTCTACTCTAGTGTATCTGTTGATACACGTCACATAGTATTAAATGCAACCTGATTTTCTGTTACTAACAATGCTGCAATGTATTATTGGCAATGCTGTAAATGTGTAATGTATCTACAGTGCACAAATTGAGCCCAAAATTGCCCAAGCATTGAAAAGGCCAAATGCAGCATGAACCCACATTTGGTAGCCTTTCTGCAGCAGACATCAATGCTTTGAATTCTGTTTCTGCAGCTGCTGTTTAAGCATATGTATATGACACTAACATCAAATTTCTCTCCTCTGCCCGCTACCATTTCAGTGGAGAGAGGATGGGAAGGGTGATAAACAAAAAGGGGGAGGAAAGGTGAAATGGATACTTGTTACCTACAACAAGTTGGTCGTCATTTATGAAGTTTTTAAATATTTATCTTCAATTGATGAAGAGTTAGTCATGCCCACGCTGCAAGACCTGGATCAGGACCCAAGACTTCCCTAGAACTTTGAGAATCTTCATATCTGGGGGTTTGGTGCAACTACAGATGGAAGTGAGGATCAGCCACTGGGTTTGCACCTGGATCCGGACAAGGTGTCCCCAGCCTGGGGATAGTTGGATCTGGCAGTTTGCTACAAGTCCAGTTGAATTTTATATATATAATGATCTGTATGCATTTTTACATTAAAAATATGAAAGCTTGTGCTTGTAGATAATATATAAGAAAAAATAAAAAATAAAAATAAAAAAAATAGTGGTCTGTACTGAACTCTTACATATTGATCTTCTATTGGATGTCTCCAAAGTGTTGCCTTCCAGCTTTTAAGCAACCAGTTCCAAGAGTCCTGATTTGTTTTTTATTTAATCTTTATTTAGGGAAAACAAACAGCAAATTTTACCCGAGTAAGCACTGCAACTTTTGGATCATTTTATTTGAACTTTTTTGGCTGCTAGGCTTGGAATGGAGAGGTCAGACAGCATCTACAGTGAGGCACAGATCCAAATGTCCTTGCTAACTATTTCAAGGCTGATCAAAGAAGCTGCAGTGCCACGGTTATTAAATGATCTCACTGAAATGCACCACCCAAACACTGTCTCCTGTGAGCTAAATAATGTGGATCTTGATCCCAAGCTTCTGAGTTAAAATCTTGGGCTAAGGGTACTGCGAGATTTATGCCAGTGATTTGGACAGAGACAACTTTTCACCTGCTTCCCATGTTCTAAGGATAATGCACTGGTATTCTGAAGAGTATGTAAGGTACATTATATGAATGATAAACAAATCATACGTAGCATGAGAGTAATCTACTCTCTTGTTTTCCTCCAAACCTGGCCCAACCAAGTAACTCATAAACGTGTGAACAGCAGTGGGAGTATAAGAATGTCACCTTCAACAGAGCACTGCATGAAATCTCAGTGCTGTATTGATGCTCTCCTACCTAACTTCACTTTTGTGAAACCTCACAAAGCTAGATGAGGCACCCTTCCAGTTACTGTCTGCCTCTAGAGCACTGCAAAGTAGCCTTGAGTTCTGTCAAACCACACTATAACCTTCTTCAGTCAAAATAATATCTCCTGCAAAATAAGCAGCTGCAGTCATAAAGGCTGTGTGTAAACAGTGTTTGGGGTTCCTTTTATCTTTCTCTGTAATGTCTCAATACATTTGCATCTCTTCAGAAGAAAAGGAAAAATACAGAGGCTTCAATTAGAAAAGGCTTCTTGGTGTTTTGATGTATCTGCCTTCATGTTCTTTGAAAAAAGAAATATATAATGAAAACAGTGTCATCTTAGAAACTCTGGTGTTATGCATTTTATTTCTGTTAAAGATGACAGACACTAATTAGCTCAGGGCTGTGAAAATACAAAGCAGTGACTTGTAGTCCAGTGCTCTGCCAGGTTACTGGGAGTTGATAATGATGGCTTGTGTGAGGCCAGCTCAGTCTGGTTCCTGTAAACACGGTTCCACAGGGGGAAGCTGTTAATGCAGCTCGGAGCAGAAAAAGACACTTTTGAGTACCTGGGGCAGGACTCCCCTGAATCCAGGGGGGTTATGCATGGAATGGATCAAGCCCGTGGCCCACTGCCTTGGTAGCCCATATGTAGAGAAAATACTCCAATATCCAATGTCTCTCGTCCACTTGAAGGATTCCTCTCCATTTTTAGTTTGAAATGGACTGGTAGGAAACTGTGAGGTAAGTTGGCACTCCTGGCTGTCTAATAAATCAGAGAATGTGATGGGAGTTTGGCCTTCTGACTGGTCTCTTTCATCTCCAGCTTGATTCCCCAAAGCAGCATTTGTCTTTTCCTGCTGCTCTTGTATTATAATAAGTTTTTTTGAGTTTTGTTTGGTTGCTGGTTTGGGTTTGTTGTTTTTTGGTTTTTTTTTTTTAATTGTAGCTGTCAATAGACTCTGATATCCAGGGGTGTTTTATGGGCAGAGGGTGTATCCTCTCACAAGAATTAAGTATTTGCAAATGCCACTGGATATAAATTCTCAACAATGAACACAGCATCTCTGAAGAGTTGGAAATTTATTTTTTTTTTAATAAGGGAACCTCTCATAATTATAGTACAGACAGTTGTGTCAAGTACCACGGTCCTAAACTAGACTGAAATATTCTGCATCACTAGGAGGAGCTACATCCTACCCTGAAATATTAATATGCAGAATAATAACAAAAAAATTGCAAACAGACCTCAAATTGTGCCTCACAGACCAAACCTACACACTTTTTCCTTTTTAATTTTATGTACGTGGTATTAGGAATTTACAGAACCTTTCAAAATCCAGCAAGTTCCAGTGACTAAGAATATATTGGTATGTAAAAATTAATGTTTTTTACTTTGTCAGTACACATAATATTAACTCCATCTTGCTTCCTCTAGCCTGGTCAAAGCTGTCATTGCTGTACGGAATATCAAGGAGACACAGAAGAAACTTCTGACAGGAAAAAATTCAAATAAAAGAAACAGGAAATAACCCAAAACCATTACCTAAATAAAGGTTGAATTCCTATTTTCCTGAAAAGCAACTGCAAGATTTCTTACACCAACACTGGTACACAGGTGATCTGACTAAAATTAGTAATCAGAAACAGCTGAATATTTTGAGTTTTGACTTGGATTTCTTTTTGGAAATCTAACTGAAAAGGAATAAAATTATTATTCTGAAACAGACATTAGGCCTGGAATTTGTAATTAATGCCAGGTTTCAGAGAATCCAGAAAATTAATTTGAAGCTTCTAGCTAGCAGAGAAGAGGAGAGGAAAAGAAAGAAAAAGAAAAAGAGAAAAAGAAAAGAAAATAGGAGGAAAAAGAAGTAAAAAAGGGGAAAAAACCTAAGAAAAACCTAGTTAAAAAAATCCAAATAATTTCCTTTTTTTCTTAGGGTTTCTCTATGCAAAGCTTTCTGTAGTTCTACAGTTGCTCACAAAAAGCCTCTGTTAGAACACCAAACACTGACACTTGGTATCCAAAAATCTTGTATCTCCTAGGGACAGATATAATCTCAACCACATTCATGTAAACATTCAACTCAATTCAGTAGAAATGTGGGATAGAAGTTTACATCTACTGCAATCCAAGTTATTTCACTTTTGCATTCTGAAAGCAGAGTGTATTTCCCATCTTTAGAACGGAATTCAGTTCCAAAGCAGTGAGTGTCATTAACAATATAAATTACACATAGTTTTATTATGCCAAAATATATCTAACAGAAATCCATAAACAAAAGAATGATTCGTCTGTGTGAACAGAAAAGAGCAAAAGAATGTTGGAGAAGTTCTACAAATATTAAATCTCTTGACAGACCCATGAGTTGCCTGCTGCTTCTTTTCTCTGTTTTTCAATATTTGAAATAACTACAATAAATACAGAAAGCCTGCAACAACTTCTAGGGAATTTCTGTGAGGGACAGTATTTCTCTGCTGTGGAGTTAAAGCATTCAAAAGTTTTAACTCAATAGAAACCATATCAGGAATGACAAAAATTTATTTTAGAGAGGTAGTAAGGTAGGAAAGAGCGATATCTTCAGACTTCCTAGAAAAGAAGCTTGTTAAAGCTCTCTGAAAAACTCTGACATTTATACTTAGGGATGAGCTGTTATCTAAAGTTTAATCTCAGATTATTTTTTTTTAAATAATTATTACTACAGGGAGCAAAGAAGAGATGGATAAGATGGTATGTTTTGGTAGGCGACCACTGGGTTTTCACTTGTGGGAGAGGGTTGTCATCATTCTGAAGCAAAAAGTTCTAGCCTGGTTTCAGAAAATTTTCTCCAATAAAACCTACCACTGCTCCAATTTTCACAAACTGATTCAGTAGAAAAGAAAAAACAACCTGGAGACTGAAAGATCACGCTCTGTAGCCCTTGAATGTTTCCTGGGATTTTAGAAATGGCTGCAGACAGAAATCTGTAAGGTACTGTAAACATCCATAAAATGATAGGCATGATGTTCTGCCACGTTTTGCCCATGTGTTGGCCCTGAGTTTTTACTGCCAAATTCTGGGCTGTTTTAATGTCTTTGTTCTCTTCAAGGGAAAACTTAAAAGTTGCTGATGCTAAAAGTTAGTGATTTGGGGTGAGTTTGACCTTTACAAAAAAAAAAAAAACATCCCCCACCACATTTTAATTTAAATTACTGTGATGAGCTCAGTGAAAATATCTAAATAACTGCTTAAGACACCGATTTCTCACAACTATGTTAAAAAGAAAACATCTCTGGGACAGCTATTCCATTTTTGTGAGCTCATACACAATTTGGTATACTCTGCAGTTTTCTACTGTTAAATTCTGAGCAGTAGGGCTTTTGTTCTCAAATATTCTTATGGACTCCTTAAACCTTTTTGAAAACAAGTTGATTTATTACGGTAGTTGCACAGACCATGTCATGATCTCACAGCTCATGTAAGTAGGTGAGAGATTACTAACCACGGGTCTAGGTAATTTTCCCTATTCAAAGATAAGCAAAGGGAACAATAGTTACCACATCAAGGATAAAAAAGAAATCAAAATATTTTTATTATTTATTTTCTGTTTTAAGAATCCAAGGATTAAGGTATTTGTTTCTTGGTTCTGATTTTTCTTAGCATACTGAAATCACTTCTTTAAGATAAAGGAGGTTTTACAGATTTGTTGAACGGGATTCAACTTAACTTGTAGAAATACAACGGTCAGAGCCAACATAATGCACTGACAGCTCATAGTATTCTCTCAGTGACCAGGAGGAAAAAGCAGTGTGTGGGTCAGGATGCACATTCCCAAAGCGCTCCCCGTGTTTCAGGTGGAAATGTGCCGTGTGCTTTGAGTTCCACGAGTTGTTCTTTCTGCCTGTCTAGCCCAGGTCTGGAGTCAGAAAACAACATCTGTATTGTCCAGAGCTCATTTACATCCATTCACACCTTTGAAGGTCTGTTTCCCCTTTAGATGACACAGAGACCCCGCGGCTCTGTCCCTTCTGCACTTGCTTGGGAATTGAGTGGAGAAGGTTTGTCGCTGACCTCTCCATTACCCTCCTTGGATTACAGGATGTCACATTGTGTTAACACAGCTGAGACTGAGTACCCCAAGTCACTGGTCAGAGGAGGAATTGGGGGAACATCACCCTGGGGCTAGAAAGAGGTTTCAGGCAACTACTACTCACTGTATCTCAAAGAAAGGTCTCTAATGCAGATGCTTCGTGAGAAGCAGCACATCACCACTGTGGGGATTGCACATCATGTGTATCATCACGTGGCTTTCATGTGGCTTGATGATACATGTCCTTGGCCACACCACTCAGCTGACCAACAACACCAGCTACAGTTTATGTCCCTTAATCCATCAACTGAGCTTGATTTATAGCCACAGCATGTGTTTCAACTGAGAGGCAGAAAGACCATGCACTTTTCACACGTGGTTCTTCGTGGGTTTGATCCAGTTGCTTCTGTGACCCAGTCTGAACTTTCAACACAAAAAGCACAAAAAACATGGTGTTTCCAACACACAGTTATTGTGGCTATCAAGTTCCAGGAAGGGAATAAGCTGCTTCTAATTACATGAAGTGAATGTGTACCAATGGCAGACTCTAGTAGTAGTGAGGGGAATTTTCAGAAACTCCCAAAGACTGGTAAATGTATAAGTAAGACTACTGAGAGACACTTTTCTGAATTGATTTTTCTTTTCAAGCATATATACAGTAGGACAGGACTAGAATACATCCCAATTCACTTCTTAAAGACCTGCATCAAGACTAAGTTCAGTTTTCAGGCTACCTCAGACTTCCCCCTTTTGATCCTAAACAAATTAGTTACGAGTTGTTTCATACTTTACTGAAGTTAATAAAAATAATTCCCAGTATGTTTTCAGGAACTTTGGAGTCTGAATCTTTACCCTTACACTTCTCACTTCTGTTCCCTTAACTGTATGCAAGGGATAACAGTGTATTGACTCTCAGCCCCTTTTCATATTTCAGTAGTATATCAATATATATGCTAAATGTCTGTACAACTCTTGGCATACTGGGAGCTCAAACATCTTGGAGACACTAAGATTAAAAATGAACATCAGTCATCTCATTTAAAAGCCACAGTGAATCCATACCAGACCTGATGTGACCAAGCCTATCTGATTGTCCAACTGTTGTTCCTTCCTGTTGAAATATCTCAAGACAGATCCATAGTATCTCCATGTTTCACTCTAAACCCTGCAGTGGTATCCTCTTTCTGCCTACTTCCATACTCTGTAAAGCATGAACTCAAAAATTACATGCTCAGTCATTCCTTCAGACCAATCACATCCCTTTAAAAAGTTACTTTATAATCTTTCCCATGGGGTTTAACAACAAACATTGCCAGTGCTGGCTTCAAAGGCTTTGGCAACTCACGCTGAGCTGCCTTTCCCCGATATCAGACACCACCTTGGGTCCATTAAGCTGCCTTGCACTCTTGTGTAAGCAAACTACTAACACCATTTAAGGCCTGTGTGTTTTCTTTCTCTGCTCTTCTATGTAGGTATCCTCTCCCTTCCAATTCAGTCAAAAACTCACCTTCTTGCCAAGTCAACAACCATACTTTCCAAGAACTTACCAGAAAAGTTCTTAAATCTTAAGTTCTTTGGCAACGAGAGATTTACTTTCTCTTCCGTGTATTCCATCCAGTGCTGAACCAATAACAAGCAGCAGACAGGGTGAGAGCAGTAGTACTTGGCACACCTCAAATGTTGACCTCTACACAGAAAAAAAGTCTAAAAGACTCACTATTGCTTGTTACTTCTCTTTTTAGCTGAAGAATTTTCTTGTGATGACAGTGTAGACAAATTTCCACACTGCATTAGGAAGGGTGTCTCCTCACTCAAAATAATGAGAATTTGTATTAGAAAGGGCTGCAGAAAAAGGTAGCTCCATAACTAGCATCTTAGCAATGTATGTTGAAAGGAAAAGTGTTTACTAGACAAAGAAAACAAATTACATTTTTGCTTCTAATGTCAGTTATTTATGATAAATAAGAAAGCCTAAAGCATATAAACCCTTTTGTCTCCAGTCACTAGCTTTGTTTCTTCTCCTCTAACAATTGCTGCTTGTCCATAGGAAGTTCAGTCAACCATCCTGAAAAGATCACCTTGTGTAAGGCTTAACATGCTTTCATATTCAAACAAAATTCAAATTTTGGAAAAAAAAATACTTAACTGGTGATGTGAGGAGAGCAAGGCAAGTGAAGTTTTAAGTATAGGACATTGAAACTAAGCTTTGTAGCTTTCTCACTGAGTATCTCAATGTTCTTTTCCTGTCCTCAGTGGACATTTGCCCTAAGAAGAATCTTCTGCCAGATACAATGCTGCAAGTAGAGAACAGAACCCAAGAACTGCTGACATTTCTCTGTCCTAGTTGTCGGTGCTGGAAATTATACAGAATTAGATACAGGTTCATCACTCTGAGAAATCATAATAGTGAGAATAGTGGTGGCTTTCCTCTGCCCTAAGGAATGACCGATGTTCTTCTTTTTTCCAATTTGCATACCTGAAATGATCTAGTACAATTAATACTCAGCTGATGGTTTACAGGGACAGTTCCTCAGCAGAAGGGCATTATTCTCTTTTCAAGTTCATATAAACCCAACAAGAAATATTAAGAAATGTGTGTAGGAATTGAAAGATCAGGAGTCGGCTTTGGGCTCTGCTACAAAACTTCTGTCTACATTGGCATCAGACTTTGATTGCTCATTTGAAAAGACAGCAATTCTTATCCACCCCATCAGCATTCCTGAGCCTTAGTTTATTAATGGAATTGACTTGCCTGGTTCAAGTACACCTCAGTCACATCCTCTGACATCTTCTACTATTTATTGGAAATGTGCTTTCTGCATTGTGATAAAATCCAGGGAACTTCACCCTAGAAGGCTGGGACTGCACAGTTATCACATGCTGAGAAGAAACTGCCTGCACAGGTCCAGATTATCGGGCCGAGGAGACCATAATAGGAGACATTATGGTCTGCTGCCATGCTTCTCAACCACAGAGCTGGGTCACCAGAGGTGAAGGTAAGTGGTAAATATGAGTCTGTGTTGTAGCTACCCTGGCAGCTCCTTTTGGTACACAAGGCCTTGAAAATTTTGCTAGGCGGTGAAAGAATGTTAAACAGTCCCCTCCTCTTACTCTTCAAGGTCAGCTGTTGCTTTCATAACCCCTTGACTCTCACGTGTAACTGTGTTATAGACATTGTTTCCACCACTCCCATGTATTTAATCTATTCTAAGTGTGAATATAGAGTGAAATATTTATATTGCTAATAAAGGGTATCTAACATTTGGAAAAAAAAAAAATAAGACCCAATACATTGTGGTGTTCAGCTTCAAGAGGCAGGAGCCCTTTACTCTTTTTCTTCTGTGTGATTTTGGTAAAATCACTTCAGTTCTCTGAGCCTGTCTTTTATTTATAAATAGGGTGAATGACACATGCCCTTATTTTAAATACACAAAGGAAATGTACTTGATGACAAGTTAGAGGTATTGATCAGAGCCACTCAGCAAAGTTAAGAACTTCAAAGAGAAATGGCAGATTATAGCTGGGAGAGTGACAAATATCTAGATTTTCAAACTTTTACCTATAAGAAGTCTTTGCCAAATATATTTCCAGACAATAACAATTTTAGTTTTAGAATACCATTAGAACAGCAACAGCAAAAAGAGAAAAGCAGAAAATTCTGAACTTAAGATGCTCACCCAAAAGGATCTTTATGAACTTGGAAGCTTTTTCCCCAGAACTTTTCTCATAATGAAAACTATGCAAATATGGTTACATCTTTTAAAACAGCAGAATAGCACGGCCAATTCTCTGATGCATGATTAAATAGAATTTACAAGAATTCCCGTCATCTTTAACATTTTTTAAAGGAAGCAGCAGAAACAATTACGACTTGAAGAAGATGCTGACATGATCAGCTTTCTCTCTCTTTGGAATTTCGAAACAACAACAAACAGACTTTCTGGGGCCAGCATTCTGCTTGGTGTAACTCCAGTAAGGCCCAGAGAGCTGAACACACAGAATTCGGCCAAAAATATGTTGTTGGTCAATGCATATTTTGGTGGGTTGGTGCAAGTTTCAGCTGTCTGACGATGCAAGCTTTATGTACCAAGTGTGCTCATACCTATCTGGCAGCGAGGTGGCTAAAGAAACAGTTGATGATGTTTCTTTTACAGCATCCCTTTGCTGGAATTTTATTATTGTCAGAGAAGGGTTCAAAACGGTGGAAAATAATTGGAATATAAACAAAGTTTCGAATGCTACAGCTGGAACATGTGTCTCCCATGAGCCGATCTGAAACACTGGGTCTGAACATCCCTCAAAATTGGATCCTTTTCAGATCTAAATTTTATATCAAGATCCAGGTTGAGCAATACTGATTTCTGGATTCACAAGCCAGCAAACACTTAAACTAAGCAGAGTTTGGAGTCCAGGTCAGGAAATTTCCACACTCCTAACTTAAACAACTCTTTCTCCATTAGCTGTTTGAGTAACTCTGAAGATTATTTTGCACAGCTGAAGTAGCACAAAATAGCTCAGAGAGATAGAATGGTCATGATGGAGGGACGAGGGTCAACAGGTCAGATCCTGATCTTAAGAAAAAAGCATTAGAAGGAGAGCAGTAACTGGTCAAGAAATACCATTTTTGCTGGATTGTGGGAACAACTTGAAATGGCTTTCCCTTTGGGATCTCAGCTGCAATGCCATCACTGGTTGCTCCATAGGATTCAATGTGTTTGTGTCATGGAGCTGCTTTCTGGGAAAAAACAGCTGGAACCAGATGGGAGAATGAACCACAGGGAGGAAGGTCCTAAACATCCTGCTTGCAACCTTTGCAGAAGAAAACAACGCAGTGGAGCTCAGCAGACCATATAAATTCAAATTTTGCTACTTTCAGAGAATAGGATACCAGACTAGACCAAGAAAACACTCTTCACTGTATATATTATTTGTAAAAAGAGGCAATGAAGCACTGCATGGGTGAACTGAATGAAAAGGGTTGGAGAAGGGAACAGTCAAGCCTTCCTAGCAGCGCCTAGAAAGGAGAAAAGAAAACTTACACTTCCTCATAAACAGTCTCAGGACTGAAGATTCCTTTTTTTTTTTTTGCCAAAAAATGTGAAATGAAGTAGAGCTGTCTTTTCTCCCTAATTTTTAATTTTTTTTTTTTTTTTTTTAAAATGCAGAAAACCCATGCACATTCCCACATGCCATTTTGCTGAGTGCTTTCGGGGCTGGTTCTCAGCAAAGAATACATTGGAAAAATCTATCTCTGATATGCACCCAAAGAAGTCAATAGAGCAACCTGAAAGAAGAGAATTTTTCCATTTTTTGTGTAACATGAAATATAGCCTATTGGAGAAAATGGAAAGAGAGGAAAGATCACCCTTCATTTTAGATAGTTCATTCAGATTCCCTGAACAAATATTTGAATATTTGCCAGTGTAGCTCCTGGATATATTAAAAACTTAGAACAAGTCATAAATTAAAACTGAGGGACAAGATAATATTCTATATAATTTTTTTTTTTTAATGGTGTCACTTAAGAAAAGAAACTTACAGATATATTCACCTACATTTGACTGGTCAATGCATTTTGAATGTTCAGAACATCACTTCCAAATTTCACAGGGTTTTCAAAATGTAAAGCAAAAAAATATATTCACATCTTTCAGAGGCACAGCATATTGCCGGTATATTAAAAATAATATACTCAGTTTCAAAAAAGTGTAAGACACAAATCTAAAATAGTGGTGAAAAGTTTATGGACCCCCAAGCACAACTGAAGTGGCTTTTAAATGGACTCATTTCCACAGTCAAACTAGAGGACAAGATTACATTGCCTGATCAGATTACAGTGGAAAAATGTTAATGAATTTTAAATTTCCAGTTTTCTTCTGGGACTGCCCTCCCAACAGCCGTCCCCGTGCCCCCAGCCAGTAGGTCTGACCAGCACCACCACCTAGTGGCACCCTGTTCAGCACGGTGGCCGACCATCAAAACCCTACAGACCACACGGTACCAGTGTCAGCAAACTCTGGGGTGCCCGACAGACATTTCCCTCTCTTATGAACAGAGCCCAGTGACATCCGTTTGTCAGTCTGGATGTGGACAAAGCCCAGAGTGCTACACATTCCAGCAGGTTCTCCTTTGAGGAGTAAGGTGGGTTGTTATCTTCCAGGAAGGAAGCAAAGGTGATGTTTTTATTGATATCCTAAATGGTAGTATATGGCACCTATACAGCAGATGGTCCTGTGACAGGCTGAAAAAACTTTTCAGCATCTGAAGTAGGGAACTACAGCCCTCTACACAGACTGTGTGAATGTAAAACAGCAGAGGAAATGGGATGAGGGAATCATATTAAAAAAAAAAAAAAAAGGCAAGATGCAAAAGAAATAACTGATTTAAAACTAAACTGAGTAAGGTTCCATAGTGGTCCATTAAAGTTAAACACCAGAATGCCACTATGTTAAAGCTGGGGGTGGAAGCTTGAGGAAAAAATCTGAGCCAAAACCAAGGCTTTCTGCAGTTCAGAAAAAAAACCCCTCTAGCCAAGTGAGGAAATCCATAACCAGCCCAGAGAAAATGCCACATACAGGTACATGTCTGAGATCCACAACCTCTTCACAGCACAAGCACACATAGCTGCCTCTAAGTGTTCTTGAATAGACATTGAATCCCTTACCACCCTACTGAGAGAAACAGAGTCTCAGACCCCTCTGCTACTCTCCACGGAAATTGTACTCCTTTCTAAACAGGCATCCAGCTTCAGCAGTAAGGACTTGGATGGGGGAATTCACAGGCCAAGGCACACAAATGAATCCACAGGGAATGAGTTCAACTTGCAAATAAATGAGAGGTAAATGACACCCTACTGATCCACACTGTAACTAAGAGTAGGTGCATGAGTGAGAAAACACATCTCAAGGCACTGCTACCAGTGAGACATCTTCCCCCATGGAAGGAAAAGAGTCTGGATAATCTACTGCCAGGAATACTTACATGTGGAGCAAAGAAATACGACGGAGTGTTTAATTCCATGAATCTTTGGTTGCCATTCCTACTACCTTTCCTAAGGCCCAGCTTCATGCCTGTGAGCCCCTTCCTCTGGATAGGTTTTCTTGTTTGTAACATACCTTCCCTGTGCACCTGGCAGGGGAGAATTTCTGCAAGCTAGAGATCTTCAGTGAGATGACAATCAGTCTGAGCCTGGTGGCATGCCAGATTATTTGTTCTCAAAGGCACCACAGAAAAGTTTAACTCCATTGTTTTGTTGGATTTAATCAGGTCCTAGAAGGCGAGATGATGATCTGCATTATAATACATATTAATAATTAGAGAAAAGCACCCATTTCTCTAGGAATACTGCAAACATCACAGAGCTAGGCACTGTAGATGAGATTGAAATGTGCATAGAGCTCTTATCTAAGAGCTATCAAGAGGATATGGGGGTCACAAAGATTATTTTCTCCACAGCTAGGAACAGGAGACAGTTATCTCAAGTTGTAACAAACTCCACAAATCAGGATAAGTAAGGGCAGCAGAAAAAACAAGTTTAGGTAATTCCAGCCAAGCAATAGGTCATAACCTAAGTTTGTCATGACTTCTTGCTTTTTTAAAGAAGAATATGCAAACACAAGATAAAACAAATCAAAATGAGGTACAAAATACATCTCTGAACAACTGAGCTGGTTTAAATATGCATTGAAAACTGAGATGGACTTTGCTTAGAGGGCATCAGAAGGAGAAACACTTGTTCTGGAGACAGGCAGAAAAGGACAAATGAGAAAAGTATCAACAGCAGACTTGCTTTGCATCACATTGACTTTGAGAGAGGACTTGGGGGCATTTAATGATGGCAAAAGGCCACAGTGGGTTGTCATCTCACCAGTTTCCAAACGGCAACAAAGGTCATGTCTAGTTAGTGTGTGAATAACAGAAACCAATGTCACTGATGCTCTACTGTGTGAGGCAATGCCCACCTCGTTGCAGGGGAGTTGTAGAGGCTGTTTCTTGGTCCAATCCCAAAAGCAGAGGGCTGGTAGTTGAGATGAGGGGTGTAGATGACTAATCAAACTGCAGCCTGCCTTTCTGTCTTGGCAGCCTCAAAAAGGGCAGGTACCTTAACAGGGTTTTCCTCTTCATATACACAATTCATGCCACATATATGCAATCTACTATGTCTCATTCTCTCAATAGGCATATTTTACTCTGTTTTCTACAGTATGAAGAGCCCAGAAAACAGTTCTGCTAAGAAGGCTATCTAATGATAGCCTGCAAAGTCTGCAAAGTTCTCTGGAGAGCAGTGACAAACCCAGTGAAATGAAGGGTTGCCACACATCTACAAAAGAAGTCAGGCTCATCAATCTTTTGCTGTCAAAACACTCTCTCAGACATACAAATCTCTTCACTTGCTTTTGTGAAGCTGTTTCAGTGAAATATAAATGATAGAGTGTAGTTAAGGATAACATCACGGAGGACTAGGTGCTGAATTCAGATAGTGCAAAACAAATATATAATTCACAGAGACCCAGTGGAATTATCTGATAGGAGTTTGGGTGCTGTACAGGCTGCAAGTAACTACCCTGAGAGATCAATATCGTGGGTGTAGTAGTTATATAACTGCTGTAGCTTTGTTTTTCTTATTCTGTCTCCTTAATATCATTTTGTAGGCAGTATGGATACAATCTCTTAAACAATATATATTCTTATTTCATAGAATTATAGAACGGCCTCATTTGGAAGGGACCTTAAGGGTCATCTAGTTCCAACTTCCTTACCATGGACAGGGAAACCTTTCAGCCAGACCAGGTTGCTCAGAGCTCCATCCAGTGTGACCTTGAGCACTTCCAAGGATGGGGCCTCCACAATTTCACTGGGCAACCTGTTCCAGTGCCTCACCACTCTGAGAGCAAAATTTTTTTTCCTAATATCTAATCTAAACCTACTCTCTTTCAGTTTGAAACCACAGCCTTTTGTCCTGTCACTATACACTCTTGTAAAAAGCTCCTCTCCATCTTTCTTGTGGGCTCCCTTGAGGTACTGGAAGGCTGCAGTCACCCCCCATTTGTTTTGTTTTGGCTGTGGCTTGTCTTCAGCTAACCAAAAACTGTTTCAGCTGGAAGCACATAGTCATCTGTTGATGTCAGGAAAAAAACATTTACTAAGAAGCAGCATCTCTAGCACATTGAGCTGCAGCACCAATCTGTGTAGAAGGATGCACATTAAACTATCAGCACCACTTTCCTCGGCACCTCCATGTTCCTTGGAGGTTTTACCATCCAGCTCTGGATCAAACCAGAACACATTTACCTTTCAAGTTGTGATCAATTCCCCTAAAATGCAGCCTTGCTTCTGGACAGAAATTATCTGCAGTTCTACAATTTAATTGCACTCCGTTAGTGTTTGGGGACTAAATTACAAATGTCTAAAGAGATAACCACAAATAAGTCAACTAAGTGGATTCCAATGTATTCCCATTCAGAAGGCAGACAGATAAAAGATAAATAACTAAATAACTGAAATACTGAGAAACAAGAGAGTGTTGTTGAGTAACAGTGACATTCAAGTGCTTTACATAGCAATTGTGGATATATGTAATTTTTATACATAAATATATATGAATATGTAATATTCATATTATGAACTTATGCACACAAGACAGACACACACATACTTAAATGGTTAGAGAGAGAATATTGGGAAGGTTTCCTGCTTGCCCCCCCCAAAAAGAAAGGCTAATCTAATTCAAGCAAATTTTTCACATAGGTCATATTCACAAAGATTAAAGTACCGTTGTATTTGCAATATGTTTGAATAGTTTTGGAAAAAGGGACTGCCGGGGAGTTGGATATTTTCTAGTTTAGGGAAAAGAAAAAAAAAAAAGAAAACCAAGATTTTACACAAGCTCTCCAAAGCTCTGTCTATAACTCCAACAGAGAAGAGTTTCACAACAATTTAAGCCATTTATTTATTTATTTATAACCTGTGGCTGTTAAAACAGGATAGAGTAATCATTCAGAGCTAGAAGCACATAATTGCTAAATATACCTATGCACAAAGCCAAACTTTGTTAATTCAGCACTAGCCTTGAAGCCCAGAGGATATAAAATAACTTCTGTCCCTCTGTGCCCTGACACTGGGTCATTCTCAAGTTGTTAAAGAAACATTAGGAGGAAAACAGAGCCAAATGTTCTCCAGCAATTCTCTCCTGCATCAACAACTCAAGTCAAGCTAAAAAAGGAAATGCCTCTGTTATTTTATGCTTGTATGGTAAGTACACCTCATACCATCCACAGGGTGATGCTAAAGGATCCAGCTGAACAGGGATGAGAGAGAACTCGTAGCCACTGTGCAGAAGACAGGTAGGAGTCATCCTATGCCCAAAAGAGCAGAATCCTCCACTCCTTCCCCTGAATCTGGTCATGTAGAGCAGGTTAAGGGATAGGGGAGTGGAGAGATGGGCAAGTGCCTTTGGTACCATATGGCTTCCATGACCTTCAGAACAGCTACACAAATTTTAACGTGAAATAGACGTTTAAAGTCATATTTTTTCCCCATGCATCCCAGACTCTGTGCTTTTCTGAGGTAATATCCTTAGAAACAAGAGATTGAAAACCCTACAATTACTTCTTTTGAAGTACACTTTAAGGAAATACTGTTGAGCAAATCAACCATCCCTGACTCACCTCTACAGACACACACCATGTTCCTGCCTCCACAAAACAGACAGCAGCGTGCTCTGTCATTAAATCACTCGAGCAAGAAGCATTCCCACAATTTCCCTTTGTAACCTCTTTCTTGATGCTCAGTCTCAATTTTCCTCTTTCTCTGATTCATCCCATCATGTGAAGGCCTACCTTTCAGGCCACACCAGTCTCCTCTCCGTTGTTGCTCTCAGATATTTTTGTCTTAGACGCCACCTCTGCCAGATGGTTGAAAACAGCCCTGATCATAGAGAGCTCCCACTCCCTTTCCCAACCAGCATGGAGAAGGCAGGTTTCCTTTTATAACAAAAGTACTCTATAATTTTACCCTGGATATGAGCAGATTTAATTTTCTGCTACTACAACTGAGGACTCCCTGGAAGGAGAAATACAACCTTTTCTTTCCAAATCGGCGTGTAATTACATATGGTCCAGACATGCTCTGTAGCATCTTCACAGCTATTTTTGTCCCAGAGCAGGACTGGGCTGGGTACAGCACCACACATATATTCTAAGAGAGGGTAAGGCAGAGCCAAAAAAGCACTGAAATAGAAGCCTCTGACTACTCTCAGCCTTCACTCCAGCCTAGAGTCCATGGGACTTTTGCCACTCCCAAGCTCCAGCTGCCTGGCTACCCCAAACTATTGTGTGTTAATTTGGTGCTTCCCTGTGATATGGAAACTACTGACATCTCTCTTCTGGAAATGAGCAATCTAAGCACAGAAGGAGCCTCCATGAAACTGAATGTTAATTACTTTGCCCTTAATGAGCCCTAAAGTCAAGTTCAAGTGCTCCTACCGTTGCACTGGAAGCAGAGATCTACATAGTTAAGTCTTCTGTTTTCACGGGTGCTGCGTTCATAAAAATAAAACAAACCATCTGCTTTCCTCTCCCCTCACACTGAAATTATTAACCAAAGATGAGAATGCTTGTATACGAAGCGAAGTAAAATTTGTGCTGCTCTTTGAGTGCAGATTTGAAGCAGTTTGAACTGGGAATGGGCTCTCAAAAGGAAATCCAAGTAGCAAGTCTAAAGCTATAACAAGAGATTGCTAAAAGCAAATTAATAAGTGAGGAACGGTACTTATGGACTGCTTGAATTATGGATTGCTCGAGTTATGGGAACTTCTATGTTTCCTACATTCTCTTTTGTTTAGAAACCTTCCCATCTCCCACCTCTTCAGCTTTTTGAGTATATTTTCAATTTGCTCAGTCCTGAAATGTTGCATCCTCCCATCCTTCTCTTCTAAAATAATTTTTAAGTCCTTAAAAACTCTATTTGAAAAACTGGGGCTGGCTACCGGTACCAAGAACACAAAATCAACTCATTACCAGCCTAATGTTTACAACTAGCATGACTAGAAAATGGTTGTGTTTCTGTGTTTAAATTACATCCTCATTTAAAATGACAGCACTGCAAAATTAAAGTAAATCACATTTTTTCTACAAAGTAGCTGGGGATCTAAATAAAGTTACTGGGGATATTCTGCTGCCAGGAAGATGCCTGCAGATTTGGCAGCAGGAACAAACAACTCAGTCCTGGCAAAGATGGTCAGAATAATGCATGTGTATTATTCGTCGTAATTCATTGCTATCTGGTCAAGCAGTGGTTCCACGAGGAAACAACCATGTGCTAACCTGACTGCCAAACAAATGTAATGAATATATTATTGTGGATGCACTGTTTTTGCAAAGGCAGTGTAAGTGGTATGTTTATCTCACCAGAGAAAATGCCTCCAGGGTCTGATTTCCACAAAAATTTCAAGAGGAATCCTGTGTTACACTCCTCAATGAAAGTAGCCCTGTGATACCATCAATGGCAGAAATCATCCAAACAAAATTAAATAGGAGCTGTTTGAGTATATTTTTTCTTTTGCAGTAGCATTTTGGCATATAGTCAACAGAAGGTGATAAATCTGTAAACTGACAGGCTTGATAGGTTCTTACTTAGGATGTTATATTTATTCCTGCCTCACAGGAGCAGGTTTTTCAGGAAAAGATTATGTATGGGAGTTTAGAACATGTTTCTGTGGCAGCAGAGGTTCAGTACTTCACTGAGGGTTGATCACTTACCCAAACTTTTCAATAAATGAGGAATACTAAACCAAAAACCTCACACTATTCCATTTATTATAATTTAATTCTGGTTTCCATGTTTCTAGACCCACTACAGCCAAACCTGCCACACCATTTGACTTTCTCCAGCATTTTCCACGTAATATATAATGCAAGCCTCCTCACACTCAGAAGTAGTTATTAGAGATGCCACACTGTAGAGCTAAAATACTGAATCTTGTGCAAAAAACCAAGCACATTTACAGTCAGGGACTTCTAAGAGTTTGTTTTGAGACTTGCCACAATTTTCAGTACTATCAGTATAACTATCAGAGAGTCATTTTTTGCAGGACACATATTGCTACTACTTTCAAAACAAAGCTAAGATCTATCATTCTTCTTTAGAATTTCAAACCAGATGTTTTTCTTAGTTCCTTTACTTAAATTAAATGCACAATATGGCCAAGACTATTGTTTCAGTCTGTCCAAAACAGACAGTACAGAAATAAAAAAGAGATCACTTTTATTGTACTGTCATTGCAACTCCTCCAGATAAGAAAGGGGTGAGAATCTAAACACCTGGCAGTAAGTGCAATTCTGGAAAAAAACTCTCAAACCAAAAGTTCTTTAACTTTAAAACTAGTTAAGAAATTTGCAGTTTGACCACCTCTAGCATCAGGTTGAGAGCACTCTAACATACTGAGATAGTATGAGGGAATCTGAGTTTTTTCTAAGTCACCTGTACATATGGTTTGACACAGAAGGAGCCACCCCTAGGTAGGTTAGGATGTGTGAAGCTACCAAAGAGAATTAACATCTGAGTTGAAAGGATCTGGAAAAGACTGATCCAAAGTTCACTGAAATCAAAGCAGAGAGTCTGAGGAACACAGGCATTCACAATTCCATGATGTTAGAACTCGTGGATCACACGTATTCAAAATGCTTTAGAAACATGAACTCTCGAAAGCACTTTGCCACTAAGGGTCAGGCCACTGCTGTCAACCTGCATTAACAATAGTGCATCCTGCAGTTCCAGTGGCTGGTCCTGGCTTTGATGGAACTGAGAAAGTGTCAAAGTTTGCTTTGAACTACATTTTGAAGGTCAGTGGAATACCTATGGCTTCACCTATACACTGATCACCACAAATCACCATGTGTCATCCTGATTCTAACTTCCTTTTTGAAGGAACATGCTGCAGAACTGCAGTTGTAATTATTTACTCCACATGCTTTTTGAAGGGAGTTTTTGAGGAGATAAATCCAACTTTAAAAGCTTATTGATAAAGAGAGAAAGTAATTCCTTCCAATTCCTTGTAAAGAAATTATTGTACTCTGGGAGCAGCAGGTATTAACCAGGGGCAGGGATTTGTTTTTCCTATATACACCCACACCATCTGTCCAGAGCATAGTGGAACATTTCCATTAATTTCCCTGTAGGAGCTTTACTACTACCACTGACATTGAAGGCACAGAAAGAATTTTTAATGTATTTCATGTAGAAGTGCTGGAAGTCAGGCATATGTTTTCGCAGCTTGTCTAACTGAAGCAACATAAAAGGTCAGAGAAAACAGACAAAGCAATAGGATTCTGAATAGAGGAGGAAACAGGAGGAGCTGTGTTAAAAAGAGATAGAAGGATCACTATTAGACTTTGTAAGACTGATCAATTAGATAATCAGATATGGAGAAACTGTCAAATAGCCCTGCAGGCAAAATAAACAATCTCTGGCCTAACATTTAATTGGCATTTAGAAAATGCAAATGTTGCTGAGCCACCTTGAGGACATATAAGTCAGCATCAGCTGTCCCAGGATTAATCTAAAAATGAAGTTGTGTTTTACCACATCACCACGTGAAAGTCCAAGGTTTGTAAATTTGCGTTTTGGTTAAGAGATAATGGTGTACTTTACTCTTCCTGTGATATACTACTCACATTCAATGTCAGATCCAGCAGCTAAATACATCAGTGGCTTACAACAGTAGCAACTAAGGGTTTATATAGGGTTCACTTTGTGGGTTTCTCCTTTTCCTTCAGAAGCACTGTTTCCTCCACTGCAGCTGCTTCCAGGACCCAGTCTAAGTACTGCAACCAATAACATCACTTTTGTAACCAACTCATTTTCCACTAACAGAATCAAAAACCCCAATCCACCAACCCTCACCTCACCAAGAATACAGATTCTAACTCGTGCCACACATTATTCCCTGGCAGAAATAAAACATCTGAGCAGTTTGACAACGCATTCTACCAGGCAGGCACAGCTGCCAGATGGAAGAGACAGAGAAAACCAATTTTTAATATATTGATATGGTTTGAAGCTGGCTCCCTGCCAAGTCTCCAAACCTTACCATGAGAAGTCACCCCCCCCCCCAAACCTCAGGGAGAAGAGGGAAAAAAACCCAAGAAAACCAAAACAAGAGAGAGACAGCTAAAGCAATATATATAAATATATTTACACTTATATTACGGTTATATACAATTGAAATATATATACAATTTCACAAGGAAAAGGGAAAGGGAAGGGGGAAGGAAAAAAAGGAACAAAACCAAAATAAAATATATATATATATATCCCGATCAGTAGCCCAAGATCTAGCAACTAAAAGAATTAGCAAAGAAATATCTCACTACTCTCCTTGAGACAACCAAGAGTCACTCTGGAACGATCGCCAGCAACCTCCGCCTCCCAAGGTCGACAAGGCCTTACCAGGCCTCGCTCCCCAACACGACAGACTCAACAGCAGGGAACCTGCACCTCCAAAGCCGCCAGAAGGAAAGAGAGCAAAGGCCTCTCCTCCTTTCTTCTTATAGTCTGGTTTACGTAAAAATCGTAGGGAATACCGGGTAAATCTGGGCACTTCCTTGGTTACAAACTGGTCACCAAGGAAGGCCTAGACCAAACTACCACATATATGAAGGAGGAGAAAACAGGAGAAATCCAAAGAGTGGGAAGCAAAAAAAGAAAACTGGCTCTGGATAGCAAATATTAATGAAAACATGTATCTATTTGGGTTCTTTGCTTTTACTAGCATCTGTCTAAAATGTAATGATGCAAGCTAGGACACATCAGTCGTGGTCTGGAGGAAGGGCATGTCTCTGCAGTTCTTTCCTGGCATTGCATGGTTTGTTGCAGTCCTCGTGTGCCAAATGGATGGCATTAATGAAGAATCTGTCCACCCTTTTCCACTCATCTCACTATGCACCTACACTTACTTCAGTTGCAAGGCAGTAAGGCTGGATACAAGATTAAGTGAATAACTGCTATTGGTTAAAAAAAAAAGCTTAAATTATAAATGCCAACAGATGGTGGATTTTTGAGTTTGGTTAGGTGAGTGAATGTCCAAAAATGAACTTCTGAACTCTCTGGCAGAAGCCTGATATTTGCTAGCTGCAACAAATGCAGGCTGTTGTAGATTACCTAGATTAAGCATCCCAAATCCTTCAATTAAGAAAGAGACATGACACAGAACCACCAATTATGATGCTGACCACACGTTGTGCTTCTTCACTCACACTATTTGGATTGGAACAGTCAGGCATTTATGGTTTCAGAAAGGAGTCCAAAAACGAGAGTTCCCATAGAGAAACCGTGGTCTTGGAGAGAAGAAGAGGGTCCAGAAAGAAAGAGGAAAGTGAAGATCCCATCGGGAGGAAGATCCTGGAAGTGATGGAATATCCAGGAGATCAAGGAGCTGTGTGGTGAATGTTGGGGGAGGCCCAGGGTAGTTGGCCAGTAGGACCTGGCATTGCCAACTGGAAGCAACAGAACAGCAGGAAGCATCAGAACTGTCTGCCCAGCCTTTCTTAGTCAACAGCAACCTCTCCATGGGGAAGAGAAGATCCAGTAAATGTAACACTCATGGGGAGATCATGTGAGTGAGATAATCAAAGAGGGTAAAAGCTTGTTTAAAAGTTTGTGACAGACTTTTGTGCTTTTGTTTTTGTTCTTCACATCATTTTTTGATTTTTTTTTTAAATTTTTTTTAAAGTAAAAGTTTATTTAAGAATCTTGACGGTTCTTAAGTAAACCCCAGTAAAACTTCCCTATGGGCTGTCATTAACCACCTGTGATCCATGACAGTGACTTTCAATATTCATTCAATATGATGTAGAAGAGATTCATCCATTGCAATGGCTCATACTGAACACACAGGTCATATCCCAAGGCTGCTGGACGTGGCATCATCAGAACCCACAGCACTATTAAGAGGCCTTAACTTCATTTTAATTCCCTAAGGCTGTTTTGTCCTTCTCCAGGAGTCTCAGGTTTCAAAAATCTTTCTTCCCATTTCAACTGCTCAAGTGATGCACCACCTCCTGAGGTGGCACTAACCAGAGGAAGGTGACACTATCCAGGGAAGGAAAGTGCAGCTATGAGATGAGGTGAGATTGCTGCTCCCTCCCCTGGTACTAGAGATTTCCAGGAGAGTATATGAAGAGGGGAGAGATGGAGCAACAGACACAGTTGGCAATGGGGTGAGAATCCAAAATGTTGTTCATAACCACATTTTCTCTGGGGTGAGGAGCAGGAGAAAGCAGATTTCTAGCTGGAAGTGTGTATTTTGCTATCAGTATGGCAGAGAAATGTTAAACAGAAAATTTAACCCGTTTTTATCCTGCCCTCCCATTCCCCAGTGAATCTGTAGCCAGTGATGGTCATTGTCAGTGTAATCATAGGGAAAGACAACATGTCAAATGAGAGTGATACAACTACAAGAGGACAGTGACAGAAAAGTGAACAGCTCTTGGGAGATGAAATACCTGATCTCCAGCTCCAGTGCTAAGCCACATGATCGGAAAGAGCAGTTATGATCCAAAATCTCTCAGATGGGAGCAATTCTCAGACTCCTACAATAAACTCTCTCTCAGCTCAGCTGGAAAAAAAAAATAGACAAACACCAAAACTAGCAATACATTTGCAGTGAATCATCTGGTCACTAGTCACTTTTGCATGACACAGTTTGCATGGTATTCATAAACTTTTTTTTTTCTGTGATGTTCCAAGGCAGCAAACTTAAAACAAGCAAAGCCTTCTGACTTCCATGGAAACCCTGCAAGGAGATGACTGGCTGTGCTTCAGTTTATTGGTTAGGACGCACAAGCCAGGTTGCAGCTTTGCAAGCATGAAGGTTCCTGAAGTGTGGCATACCAACATCCAGCACACCAGCACAAGGGGCTTGTGGAATCCCCCAAAATCCCTAGGAAGGAGCTTCCAAAATCCCTTGGTCCATGAAGGACTGCATTAGGCAGTGGGTGAGAAGACTCTGTTTGCTGAGTCAAAATATCACTGCCCACTTCCCAGTCTCAGTGTCCCAATATCCATTCACAGTGTCCATCCACTGTAGGTTGGCCCTTGGCCACAGTTTGCAGTCCACAATTTGAGTAGCATTCAAGGCTCATGGTCCACAGCTTGGCCAGCATCTGAGCCTCCCTAGACTTATTTTTCAACACACACAAAAAATGTTTATCCCCAAAACAATGGCATATTATATTATTATCTGACATTGTAATGAAACTTAGCTACTGCATGTGCACTATATTCACTTTGCATAACTTAACATAGTGACAACAGTAGTGTTGAGAAATGAGATAGGATGAACCTTTCTGGGAAGCAGACCAGCAAAAAACCTACTTCAAAGCAAATTTCTTTGTGACTGCAAAGTACTTACTTTCCTGTGAACCTATTTAAAGAAAATAATATTTGCTTATTGAAAGATTATGGATTAATGCAACCTTGGGATTATAGGTAATATACTAAGCTCACAAACCACAGATCCATTATAGTTGTCCTCACTGAAAAGCTATTTAAAAGAGATCCTGAGGAAACAGGTTTAGATTTTAAATTTAGCACTGTTCTACAACTCTGGCTGCTCATAAACTGAACTTGGATATACTAACTAGTTATTTAAGTCCCTAGTCAAAAAGAAAAACTGTAACAGGGTCAGCTGAATTTCTTAATAATTCAGAACATATTTTTAATAGAGATGCCAGAAGATGAATTAGTTCATAATTTTACAAGAGGTGTTACCAACCAACATGTTTATAGGCAGTCTTAGTTTAATAGAGACAGAACTGCCTTTTCATTGTTTTGTATGCTTGTTTCTTTAGGGAAGCTGTAACAATCAGCAGGGAACTTAAATCCATCTCAGTTTTTACCTAGAGTCAATTTTGGGATCCACAGTCAATTCTTGGGACACGGGATATAAAAAAATGGCTAAATAGAGCACCATCATGGATTAACCCAAGGCAAAGAGGCACCTTCTCTCTTCCAACCACCCTGTGCAGGATGAACCCACTGCATCATACAGTCTTCTGAGAGATAACTGGAATGGTCCAGAGCCAGGAAGAAAGTGAGTAATCAAGGAGAACTTGGAATCAAAGGGTCAGAGCAAGAACTCTCTCTCTTTCATTTAACAGTATACACCCACCCATGTCCTAGGACTCTCACTCTGATGCTTAGGCAGAGAACACTGTAAATAGGCTCTTTGCCTGTATTTCACTGACCATTCCTGGGCTGGCAACAGTGTAAATAACACCAATAACAATTTCTGTCAATATATGCCCAGGCTGCACTCACACAAATTTCCGGGAGACAGAAATTTGTTGCTCAACAGAACAATGGATCAATACATTAAATTGTCCAGGGCATTAACATTGTGAGCTGAGGATATTAAGAGAATAATCAATTTTGCAGAATGCCTTCAAGGGACAAGCTGCAATTTGACCATTATTGCAAATAAAGAAATTTGCACTAGGATTTTTAGTCCTTTGCCACAGCAGGAAGGAGGAGGGCAGCTATAGCAGCCATCCTGCTGGATTAAGAATCTTTCCCACTATGAGTTAAATATTCTGAAATAGCGGTTGTGTCATTTTACAAGAAAATTTTAAAACCTCTATTGGGAGTCTTAAAACTAAAGCCCAACAACAACAAAAAATTTAAAACAACAAAAAGGCAAGTTCATTCCAATTTTTTTCCTTCCAATAATTGAATCATGGCAAACTACTAACTTTTTTGTGTAATTCCATTTTATGGTCCATGCACTTATTTGTGCTCTTAAATGAGATGAGGAAGAAAGTACTTTTTCTGCAAAGCAGTCACTTCAGAGCTGCTAGCTTTGCACTGTCAGAGTGACAATGGCATTGTCCTGTCCACCTGCAGATACAGAAGATGCTTTCCAGCTCACCCTCAGGGATTTCTTTGACTCAGCAGCCCAAAACATTAAGACTCACTCAAGCATCAAAAATAGTCAATGGCAAGAATGCCACTGACTCTGTGGGGAATGACTGAACCATTAAAAAAATATCTATTACAGGAGACATGAACATTGTGTTCCTGTGGTTCCTGAGATCATGGAAAGTAAAGCACTCTTGGAAATGCAGGGCTGTTCAACTGCAGTCAGCTTAGAATCTATTAAGCAAGAAAGGCGTTCACCTGATAGATAGGTGGAGAAAACCACTCCTATGAGCTGTTTGCATGAAGAGCCTCTGAGCAAGAGATCAACAAATATGCTCATTTATCTGAACTGTGCCACTAATACCTTTTGATGCCTCTCTTCTCTGAGTACATGAAAGCTCTGGTCTTTTCCTGAAGGAGAAAATAGATGCTGTAGAGAAAATTACCTGCAAAACTAATTGGGCACTGAGCTCTTCCTCAATTTTTGTCCTAAACTGGACTGATGCCAGCTCATACATTATTTTCATGATTTCCATAAAAACTGCTAAGATCTTGCCTTTTAATTTTTCTTAATTTTTAACCAAATAAGACTGACTTATTAGTCTTACTATTATTGCTCTAGAACAAAGGGGAAAACACATCACCTTTGTAAGCTAGAAAACTAGCTGGAAAAATGTATTCTTCTCATAATTAAAATAAAAATAAAAATGAAAATAAATCCTGAGTTCTAACCTAGTTTCTGGTGATCACTGAATACTTGCAGCTAATCCTACCAAGTCTGTAGTATTTACTACTGCACTAGCTCCTGTTTATCACACTGATTTGTGTGAAACAGCATGCAACAGCAGCTGCATGAAAATACCTATACCTTTAGTACTTCTTGCCCTCAAAAATTTAGGGTATATAGTAATTTCTGGGAGAGAGTCAAACAAGGTAGGATGTATATATGATTTGTATCTGTAAGTATTTAGATAAATAGGTAGATAGACAGACAGACAGATAGATAGGAATCTAGGCAGAAAAGCAGTATTTCTGCTATGGCTTATAGTATATGTTCATTTACCATCAGACATCAGAGTATCACACAGGCATCCTCCCCCTGAAAGGCACCTCTGTAAAACAGACCTCCCCAGATCCAGGTCTCTCAGAAATCTTGTTTGATTTGTAAATGCAGTAGTCAGTTTATTATAAATCAATGTTTCCTATCTCTATGTAAGTATATTTCAAATTTTGGAAGGTATAAATCCAAGTAGTTTATATTATTCTTCCCTAACACATGCTGTCTGTGCTGTCCTCTCAACTTTCAGATGGTAAGCCATTTCTAAAAACATACCATTCTTTCTGGGTGCCCTTCTAAAATATAATCCAATGAGAAGCAACAAGTTTGGTGCAGCTATTAGTGGCTGAATTCTTTTGCTTGAGTTATGCAGAAGATCTGATTAAATTATTATAATGGCCGCTTTTGGCCTCACAACAAAAATAACACAAAACAACATAACATATAACATTTAATTCCCTTTTTCCCCTTCCAAAGACCACAATTAGCTCAGAATTAACTTTTTTTTCCTGCAGAATGAAACCTAACAGTATATGCTGTGGTTACACCAACCCATGCCAATGAAGTAATCTTATTTGTTTCATCCCCGTAGTGATTGCACAGTATTTCTGGGAAGCTGAGTTCTTGGTTTACAAGTCAGGACCCACAAATGTTAATCTCACTGTTACATGAAGCTCTGTGCAATATGTGGTACTCGGAGTGTACAGGACTTAATGCTTACAGGCTGGTTTACTTGATACATTACACTTTCCCTTCTACAGGGGAACACCAGCCAGTTTGGGCTGCTTTCAAATCTTAGTCCAAGCATGGCATAGCCAGGTATTTTGGGAGGAGTGCAAGAATACAGAATCTAAAACTCGCTGGGAGAAGGGCACCTCTTCTCTGACAACCCACTTGAAACTAAACATAAAAGTCTGCCAGCTTCATCCGGTTTCCTCACCGTATTTTCTTGGTTTAGCTTTCATTGAGTCTGTTCATAGACTCAGAAAGTTGCTCTGCCTGGCATTATTTAGCATCAACAGTTTAATTCTTACAGCAGTTGTGCTACCTAGGGATTAAAATGGAATATTGTGCCCCAATGCATGCTATGTGCACACTGCATCCGACACGGAAGCATTTTGGGAAACTCTGGAGAGAGAACCAAATATTGTAAAATGTTGCTAAAAGCAGCAAGCCAAGCTTTACCGAGCAAGTCAAAACTTAGCCCTTGTGTAGTGCAACTGAATTTCTTGATTCAAATAGCCAGATTTGGATTGGGCAGAAATCAACTAAACTCCACTTCCTGGCCCAACACCTCCTAAGGACAAAATCTCATTGAGGCATTTGTCTCTTGATAGGACTGAAAAAGGTATCCCAGAAATTGCAATGCTGGGAGAATACTAAACAAACCTTTCTCTCTCTCTTGAGTCCAGCTCCTCACTTACTCCAGGCACTGCAGTTACTAATCAATGACACTAATATCCCAGTTAATCTTCGTGATTTCAGCCACTGCAGGCTCTCATTACAAATCTCTAGTGTGCATACAGTGGCTGCAGAGGCGTAAGATTAATAACAGTATAGGATAAAGACACAGGTGGCTATTTATTATAATTTGTCTTGCCATGTGAATAAAACACCTCTTGCCAAAAGTAAATGCACACAGCAGTATGTTTATCTTGCAGCTGACTTTTCCTTTGCTAAATCTGATAATCAAAACCACCCCACAGGAGCATATTTAATACTAAAATCTATACTACAGGGTGAATTTCCTTCTTTAAACCGGGTGCTGACTGAAGGATTGCAGGAGAAGGTTAGGAGTTGAAATGTTACTTTTTGTAGCACCTTTGGATCCAACACAGTGATTTGTTTGACTGACAAACACAGAAAATTCTTCGTTCACTGTTGTCCTTGGAGCTGAGAAAAAGCAAGCTTTGCATAAGCTTTCAGGTTTATTTAGTCATAACAATATATTCCCCTTATGACTGTTTACAAAGGAAAAGCTCTTCTTGACATTTCTCCCTCAGTTTCCTATGCCAGACCATTCCTGTTAACAGGATTTCTCAAGTAATACAAAATTTATTAGAGGCTGAGGGACTATACACATGGCTTTTACATGCAAAGGTGCTGGTGGACGCTATGCCTGATGAAACCAAAGATGATCAACCCACACCCTTGGGGAGGGCAATGAAGAATTCTTTGTTTGAATCACAGTGAGAGAGGGACTTTTGGAGAAGAAGACTGTTTCCCAAGTATCCAGATCAATGGGAAAATTAAGTGGGCAGCAGGTGAGAAAATAGAATCAAGAAAGGGAACTGTTAACCATTCCTTGTGTTAGCCAGTCAGATGCAAAGAAAGGAAAAATTATAACTTGGATATAAAGTCCTTCAAGGTGTCCACATACTAGAAATGGTAGATCAAGTTGCTCATTTACATCAAACAGAGCTTGTTTGCTCAGCTCTGACATATAGTATTAATTGTGTGTCAGAAGAAGAAATTGTTAAGCCCCCTTTCACCAGAAGTTTCCTAGTTAATTTTAAGTAAAGTACATACATTATATTAAGTCTTTGCTTGCAAAGTTGGTTACAGACCTCTGTTGCTTGGATGGCCTCTATGGAATATGTTGATAATTTGTTTACTTACCCCTTCCAAATAGTGTCAATATGCCCAGACTACCCTAATCCCAAATCTCTGTATATAATTCCTATTACATTTATAGATGCAGTTGACAACATTACAAGTAGAAAGAGAAGCCATCTGCTGCCAGAAAGTCTAAACATTTGAACATTTTCCAAGGTCAGTGATGAGAAAAGAGCACATCTCTCCAGTGATTACCTTGTTGATATTAGAAAAGTCCAAGGAACACTTGAAGCTCAGCAGATAAATTCAGGACAGATCAATCCTTTTTCTCATCCCTTTCATGAAATCCAGGATCAAATGTTTTTAATGTTTGGTAAGAAGGACTTTGTTATTCTTCCCTACCCTTTTCATTTTCACATGCTGCTCTGATTTCTTGGTTCTGGCTGGGACCAGGAGAAAGGGCAGGATGCTCTTATCTTTCCAACCTGACTAGAAAGCGAAATGTTAGAAATCTAATTAAAAGCGTGTCCTCTGGAGATTTCCAGCCCAGTTTTGCAGATGCAACTGTAGTTCAGAAAATGAACAAGACTCCTGGGTGCTTACTTGATGGGAGATATTTGGTTACTCTGCAACACTCATTAAAGAATCATGGAATAAGGTTGTTGGTGTGGATCAATGGAATCTATCAACCTACAATCTGTATTTTCAGCTCGGTTTTGTGAGGTGCAAGTACTCAACACACTGATGTCCTCAAGTCTCACCATCACTTATTTTCTAAATTATCTAACCCCTAGAGAGTGGCACTTAAGTAAGTTATGCTTAAATAGACCCACCAGCGAGAGAAATTTCTCTTTGATTTCAATCACAGAAAGGGTGCTCAGCAGGCATTTAGCCTATGCCATTCAGCTTGTGTTTCCTACAGCTTTTACTGTCCCTTTTACTACTGCCAGCTTGAGTAGCTTGTTGCTTGGCTAGATTGTACACAACAGGCCAACATACCTCCTCCCCTCTCTGTCTCTGGGAACCCAGACACTTTCCCCTTGGAGGAAGTGTCTTCAGGTCAAACAGCTCAGTGGTGATTGCACAGTCTGTGGCTGCAGAGTACAGAGGGCACGTGCTAAACCCAGCATCAAATGGACTGCAGAATTTTGCCCTTATTTAGTGAAAAGAGGTTGGACACATGTTGAACTGATGAGCTCAACTGGGTATATAGCAAATAGCCACGGGCATTTTCCAGGCTTTACTTAACACTCTAGATAGGTTTATTTTGTTAAAGCTGAGCCATTCTAAAACCTTTTGACTTGGGATCCTGTGCACACATCAGCTCTAAGTAGA